>NW_028261383.1:26406440-26536440 GCF_051295495.1 Thamnophis sirtalis | reverse complement strand
CAACAATCTGGGTCCTCATTTTACCCACCTCGGAAGGATGGAAGGCTGAGTCAACCCTGAGCCGGTGAGATTTGAACCGCTGACCTGCTGATCTAGCAGTAGCCTGCAGTGCTGCATTTAACCACTGCGCCACCTTGGCTCAAATAAAAATAAATAAATAAAATAAAATAAATAATTTTTGTAATCTGTATTCCTCCCATTTTGTCGAAAAAAAGGCATGCATGGCCTTTAGGAGTGCTCCTGAAGGCTGGGGTGGGGGCAAAAAGCTGCCTGCTTTTCGCTCATTTTTGCCGTCCCCAGCCCCCAGGAGCACTCTGGAAGCCTCTTAAAGGCTATGCATGGCCATTTTTGCAAAGGGGCCGGGGTTTCAGAAGGCCAAAAATGCTGTATTCAATGTATAAGACACAGCCAGATTTTCACCCTCTTTTTTGAGGGGAAAAAGGTGTGTCTTATACTCCAAAAAATACAGTAAATATATCTGATATTTTGCTTTGTGCTGTTAGAGAATTTGAGGATATTTTGGGGTTGGTGCATGTAACACTCTTGGGATTTCAAGTGTGTCCATGGAATTTAAAAAAGACTAAGGGAAAGGGGGATGATTTAGGACTTTAGGCTGACATTGTCTGCATGGCTTGTCTTGCATCAGGCTGATTCCGCTGAGAATATGCAGATCTGTACAATATGCAGGCATCACTAACTAACACAGCTTGATGTTTACCCATTATGCCCTCTGGGGTTTAATTCACTATCTTTCTGGTATTTTACCATTATCCGGTGCCAAATTTCTCCCTCATTGACTATTTCCAGGTGACTGAACTCTCCAGCTGCTTCACTAAATTTTGCTTAAACTTTTAATCCTGGTGGCCCATCTTGCCACAGCTGCAGTCCACCCCATGTTTCTCGCATGCAATTATGAAAATCATGGAGAACACTTCATCTCTTCGCTTGCCAAATCCTCAAGGATTTTCCCAAAGATCATCATTGAGAGAACAGCATAGACAGCGGACACTGGGGGGGTTGACATGAGGTTAATTTCCCTCTCTGGGCTGGAAGAGACAGCAAACATAATTAACTCCTGACTTGTTGAGACTTCGGCTTAAGTTTTAAGTAGTACGTTAAAGTTTGATCATGTTAAACCCATGCCTACTTCACTTCAAAATGCACTAAATCAGCCCTTTATTTAGAGGCTCCTCATTCACTATACTTGGATAGGGCTGACTACCATCTCAAAGTGCAGCTCAGATGACACCACTAGTGACATAAGCAGAGATTTAAAATGTCCTCATTGCTTTTTATCCAGTGATGTAATCGAAGTTATTTCTGTAGCTCCTACTCTTTGGCTGCCCTGTGCAAACACAGAAGTGCCTTCGCCATCTTTGCTCCACTTCCAATTCTCACAGGACATTAAGTGTCTACTCGCTAGTAGGTAGATCAGTGTTCCTCAAGCTTGGCAACTTTCATATGTGTGGATTTCAACTCCCAGAATTCCACAGCCAGCTGAAAATTGCTGAACCCAAAATATATTGTGTTTCAGGCATCACATCACAATAGGAATAGGAATAGGAGAAGGAAAGAATGGAATGGAATGGGGAGGGGGATGGGATGGGATGGAATGGAATGGAATAGCAGAGTTGGAAGGGACCTTGGAGGTCTTCTAGTCCAACCCCCTGCTTAGGCAGGAAACCCTACACTTCAGACAAATGGTTATCCAACATCTTCTATAAAACTTCCAGTGTTGGAGCATTCACAACTTCTGGAGGCAAGTTTGCCACTACAAAGGAAGTTGGGAAAGGGGAATAAATTTCATAGCCCTTTTTCCTTTTCTGCCATTCTACAGCATCCCATCTCAGTTCTGAACTACTGTAGCAAAAGGAAATACTTACCATATTTTTCAGACTATAAGACGCACCGGTGTATAAGACACACCAAGATTTCGAAGAGGTAAGTTAGAAAAAAAGGTTTTGCCTTCCCTCAGCCCCCAGCAGCACTCTGCAGGCTTCAGCAGGGCTGGGGCAAGGCAAAAATGCCCCCCAGCCCTGCTGAAGCCTGCAAAGTGCTGCTGGGGGCTGAGGGAAGTCAAAAAAGCCTCAATTTTTGTGAAAAACTGCCCATTTTTCGCAAAAACAAGGGCATTTTTGCCTTGCCCCAGTCCTGCTGAAGCCTGCAGAGGGCTGCTGGGAGCTGAAGGAAGGCAAAAAAAGGCCTCAATTTTTGCGAAAAATGGCCCAATTTTTGCAAAAAATGGATGCAGGGGGGGGGCCTTCAGGAGGCCAAAAATTGCTGTATGAGGTATATAAGACGCACCAACATAAAGATGTGTCTTATAGTCCAAGAAATACTGTATATTTACACTCACAGGAAAGGAAGAAATTACAAGAGAGTAAAAGCAAGCACACAATGAACAATTCACATTAAAAGGAATGTCTTAGAATTGTCTACAGGTAGTCCTTGACTTATGACAATTTAGCCCAGAATTTATGTTGCTAAGTAAGAAATGCATTGAATGAGTTTTTCCCCCCCATCTTACAACTTTTCTTCCACATTTGTTAAGTGAATTGCTGCAGTGGTCAAATTAGTAATATGGTGGTTAAGTAAACCTGGCTTCCCCCACTGACTTTGCTTGTTGCAAAAGGGGATTGTGTGATCACGGAACATGTCATAAATATGAACCATTTGTCAAGCATCCGATTGCAAATCACGTGACCGTGGGGATGTTGCAATGGTCAAAAGTGTGAAAAACAGTCATAAGTTTTTTCAGTGCTGTTGTAACTTCAAACGGTCACTAAATGAACTGTTGTAAGTCAAGGAATGCCTGTACTTGCTTGCTCCCAGGCACTTAGGAAGCTAAAGGAAGTCTTTAGGGGAGGTGCGTCCAAACCATGGTCCATGAACCTCATGCCGCCTTGGACAGCTATTAATGACATCCCACAATATCATAAACATTTAACATTATGAACTAATATAAAGGTAAAGGTTCCCCTTGCTCATATGTGCTAGCCGTTCCTGACTCTAGGGGGCAGTGCTCATCTCCGTTTCAAAGCCGAAGAGCCAGCACTGTCCGAAGACCTCTCCGTGGCCACGTGGCCGGCATGACTAAATGCCAAAGGCGCACAGAACGCTGTTACCTTCCCACCAAAAGTGGTCCCTATTTTTCTACTTGCATTTTTTACGTGCTTTGGAACTGCTAGGTTGGCAGAACAAGTAACAGGAGCTCACTCCGTTACGCAGCGCTAGGGTTTCGAACTGCCAACCTTTCCGAGTCTTAGCCACTGAGCCACCGCGTCCCATGAATTAATATACATTAACTATATTACACATTTCACAGGTGCCTGAAGACAATTCCTCTTCTGGCAAGTCAAGTGGTTGGACATTCCTGCTTTACCGGTGAAGCTGATTAGGACCATAATTTCAGGTAACCAGCAGAGGGTGCTAATGAATGGAGGTTGCAAAGCCCAGGGAACCTGCCCAGAATACTTTCCTTTTCAGAAGTTCTAAATATTTAGTAGATGCATGAGAATTAAGTTGGGAATTGAGCAGATGGTGAGGGGACGTTTATTAATGGGAATAGAGCTTCTAAAACCTGAGTCAATATGCGAGTGGGCATGTGGGAAATTACCCCATAATTGGCTGGGTGAAATTAGTTGGGATCAATAGGATAGGATAGAAATTCTATCTGGATCAAAAAGATCCCAATGAACATTTGCCAAAGAGCCATATGGAAAGAACAGTCCTGGGAAAGCTTTAGATAAGGAAGCCGAATTCATTTCGGGTGTCTATGTGAATAACAATACACAGATACACACAGAGATGAGAGGCCTCTATTATCTGAGATATAAACATACAGAATTAGCCTTGCATCCTTTTGCCGCCTCGTGTAACAAATCAGTCATTCCCATATGCCTAATGTAGCTCTCTGTATGATTTACAATTCTAAGACCGTTTGTTCCTCCTTCCTGCTCTCCTTATCAGGATGTGTTTTACAATTCCATACCTCCTCATTTCCCCTTATCAAAGAGTACCTTTTGTCCCTCCTCCCTGCCTCTCTGCCGGAATGTATAATCAAGAAGTGATTTGTAACATACTGTGAGATCCTTTGTTTGAATTAACTGCTGACTAGCCTTCTTTGAACTTTCCTAATAAAAGTGTTCTGGTCTAACCAGAAACCACCATTTTTCACCCAGTCTGCAGTGTGTGCGTGTCTCATTGCCAAAGCAGCCTAGGAATTAGAATTCGTGAAGTGGTCCATCGGATTGTGAGAATGCTTGTATTCCCAATGCAAGCTCACTCTCGCAAGTGGTGACCTCCGACGTGATCCATTTTACAACGCCAGGAGTCAGGTCGAGGTGCGACGCGGGGAGGTCCGGACAGGTCGAACGGATTTTCAGCGTGCCCAATATTCCCATCTCTTACCCAGCGCACCTTACGTAAGTATGGGAAAAGATTTGTCCAAAGGGCGGGAGGCCCGTCTTAAGGAAACAGGACCCCTGTCCAGAGAGCAGAAGGCTCACCTTAAGGAAATTGGACAGATAATTGGAGCTCATAAAACTATATTAAAGGATAAAAGCGAACTTCCCACAAAAAAAGAAGTTAGAGAATTAATGAGATACATTTGGCAATACTGTCCGTGCTACCCAACATTTGGTTCTCTTAATATAGACACGTGGGAGAAAATAGGCTCCTATTTACACGAGGAGCCCAGAGCACCGACACCCATATTAATCAGCTGTAAAGCTGTTTTAACTGCTCTCTGTCTTCATCACGGAGACACATTCACGCTTTCCAAAAAGCAGGCAGATGAATTAACATCTCTAAAACCCACTGCCCCTCCCAAGTATGAGGAAATAACAACAAAGGCTATAGGGGAAGAGAAAAGGGAAAGCAAAGAGGAGATTTTAAAGCAAACTCCTCAAGAAGAAAAATCCAACACCCCAGAAAAATCTGATATCCCTCCTAAATATGAAGAAGTAATAACAGAGATTGTAGAAAAGATAAAAGAGGAGATCAAACAACAGGCTCCTCAGGAAGAAAAATCTAATATTTATCCAGTTTTAAAAAGTACTGAGTACTCACTCGGTCCCCTCACTGCAGGAATGCAAAAAAAGAGAAGTGGGGACGATGTGAAGTTGGATGACCTGAAAATGTTAGCCGCCTTTCCTGTTGATTTTGCAGGACAAAATCCTGTGTTCACCCCCCTGCTATATTTGAAAACCTCTTTGCTAAATTCACACTCTCACTCTGAATCCAAGGCTTTCTTTTCCCTTGTATGTATGCCTTTAAAGTTTCTCAACGTTACGCTTCTGTCTGTTTCACAATCGGGAGATTAATTTTGGGGCATTCGGCTAGCCCCACGCAAAAGGCTGTCTTTTATTTTCCTTCTCATTTCAATCTCTTGGCAAGTGAATCTGCCTGGCTCTTCCTATTTCTTCCGGTGATTCCGGCTACCTCTATTTCATTTCTTGTCTCAAGGAGTTCTTGTTACTCCCTTTCTTACTGACTCATCTAATTTTTCTTCTGATTGCTTTAAGCACACTTTCCTGCCTGAGCACTTGAAACTTTTTCATAGATGTTTCATTTCTCAGAAACCTGCACTTTTTGCAGCTCTAATTACAAAAGCCCGTGTCAGATCTGAATTGGAATGCAGAAAAAATGTTTTTGTGCATGCATGAATGTGTGCCTAAGTTTTTGTGCACCCTCAAGGTAATTGTAGATAAGATGTCTTCAATCCAAAAGACAGGGATTTTAAAGTGTTCAATTTTATAACAAATTTGTTGACTTTCTGGCCACCATCAAATAAAAATTGTTGCAGCTGTAATAGTTGTCTTTTAAAAGAAAAGTAAGAAATTTAGTAAGTAATGAGGTAAAGCCTGACTGAATGGGAAGACCTAGGTAATTGGACTTGATTACTTTGATGTAATGTCTGTTAAAACAATTCTTAGGTGTCCATCCCAGGTTCTGTGATTAAGGACCGGTTGTTTTAAAATTGCATGTTAATTTGTGGGGGAGAGATTTGTTGTCTCAGTTTGGGGCAACCCTAACTTTGGAGTAAGGTAAAGAAAGAGTGAAAAAAGAGTGAGAGAGAGAGGTAGAGAAAGAAAAGAGAAAGTGAATAGAGAGAAAAGAGAAAGAGGAGAATTGAATTGAATTGATGTTTGAAGTTTGTAAATGGGTTTTGGCTTGAAGCCGTGAGGGTGAGAAGAGTAGTTAGGATTTAAACTGCTCTCTGAAATTCCTCGCTGTTTGAAGAATGCATGACAAAGGATTTTGCATGTGAAGTTAATTTACACAAGCAGTTTGATTGCAGTGTTAGTATATTAAATGGTAAAAGTTGGTATGCACGTACCTTGATTTCTTTCATATAAAGAAACAGTAAGTTGCAAAGTTGTTTAATGGTATGTGTGTATGTTTGCGTGTTATCATTTCCAAATTTGTTGAGAGAAAGCATGTTTTAAAGAGCAGGATAGCCGTTTGTAGAATTGTTCAGCCCTGAGCTAACTTAAAGTGATTGCGTGCATGAGTTCCACCCCCCCCTTTCCCCCTGAGTCATTCCTTGGAAGGAAACAGGAGAAGGGGGGGAGAAAAAGAAGTGTGTGTGTAACTGCCCTCAGACCTAGAGGGAGAGAGACAGTGAGAAAATAGAGCTCATTGGCTTACGTATAGCTTTTTGAACTGATGGTAATGAATGTTTTGTATTAAGAATAAATGAAATGGACCCTTTAATGAAACTAACATTAAAAAACAATGACCCGATTTGGATAGAACAGTGGCCCCTCCCCATAATTAAGTTAGAAGCCTTAAAAGAAATTGTACAACAGTTGTTATTAGATAAAAAAATAGAATTGTCAAATAGCCCTTATAATACTCCTGTATTTTTAATTAAGAAAAAATCAGGGAAGTGGAGAATGCTTCAAGATTTAAGAAAGATAAATGAAGTGATTTGTCCCATGGGGCCCCTGCAGTGCGGATTGCCAAATCCTAATATCATTCCTCAAAATTATGCTTTAACAGTTATTGATTTAAAAGATGCCTTCTTCTCAATACCTTTACATAAAAAGGACAGAGTATTATTTGCATTTACAATTCCTGTACTAAATTATAGTGAGCCAACAGTAAGGTATCAGTGGAAAGTTTTACCCCAGGGAATGCTAAATAGCCCAACGCTTTGTCAATATTACATTAATAATATTTTAAAACATTTTAGAGCCAAGTATAAAGGTATCCTATTTTACCACTATATGGATGATATCTTGCTGGCAATAGAAAAAGATGCACAAAGTGAATATCCACAGATTTTAACAGAGATCATACAAGGATTTAATGATAAAGGATTTAAAATTGCTTCAGAAAAAATTCAAACTATGCCACCATATTTATATTTGGGGCATAGAATCATGACATCTCATGCCTCACCAGTAATTCCAAAACTACCTGAGATGGATAAATGTAGTTTGGTGCAGTTACAACAATATTTGGGTTCAATTAACTGGGCACGTCCCTACATGGGATTAACTACGAGTCAATTACAACCCTTATTTGCATTGCTGGCAGGAGGAAAAGAGCCTGCTGCTATACTAACCATAGGGGACAAAGAAAAAGAGTGTATTCAGGTGATTGAGGCAGCCTTAGCAAAGAAATGGGTCGATAGGATGGTTTCACACGTTCCTATCTCAGCTGCTATTTTCAATACCAAAAACTTGCCCACAGGGTGTTTGTTGCAAACACAACAGAAAAAAGTGTTAGTGATTGAATGGATACACTTAGCAAACAGCCCGGGGAGAACAGTTTCAACAAAACCTCTATTGTTATCCCAGATAATTATAAAGCTAAGAGAGAGAGCTCGAGCTACAGTGGGAACGGATCCAGAAACCATATTCATTCCATATCCACTACCTTGGTGGGAAAAATATTTTCAAATATCAGACGCACTTCAATTGGCCTTAAGTGACTATTTAGGGACAATTAAATACCACTATCCCACAGATTATAGGTTTTTGTTACTGAATCCACAACATTTACAATTGACTTCCTTACAAAGTAAACTGCCAATTAAAAATGCAATCACAGTTTTTGCTGACGGAACTAAGAACAGGGGTGCATGTGTGTATCAAATCTCAGGACAATGGATAACTTACCACACGCACCCTCAGAGTTCAGCACAGCGTTCTGAGTTGGCTGCATCCATATTAGCATTTGAGAAATTAAAAAACCAAACATTTAATTTAATTGTGGATTCATTGTATGTTTACCAAGTGATTAATAATTTGTTTGATGCCTATCTTTCACCAGCCCTAGATAAGCAATTGTTAGATATGTTTTTACAGTTACAGCAATTAATTATGGATAGAAAATTTCAATATTTTGTGGCTCATATTAGGAGTCACCAGTCACTTCCTGGAATACTAACAGAGGGAAATGATTATGCAGACAAAGCCGCTAGGGAAAGTTTTGTTGGATTTGCAACTCCATGGGAAAGCCATGAGTATTTTCATCAAAATGCAAAAGCCTTAGTGAAGATGTTTGGAATTTCAAAAACTGAGGCTGTAGCGATTATCCAGCAGTGCTCAACCTGTAGCAGGCAAGGTAACGCAATTCCTATGGGAGTTAACCCCCGAGGAATTAAACGTTGTGAGATATGGCAAATGGACGTTACACAATATCCTTCTTTTACACCCTGGAAATATATTCATGTCACAGTGGATACCTTTTCAGGTTTTATTTTTGCAAGCCCACAGCGGGGGGAAACAACCAAACAAGTGATCAACCATTGTATGCGCTCTTTTTCAGTCTTAGGAAGCCCCCTGGAGATTAAAACAGATAATGGACATCAATGGAAAATTGTCCATAAATTTGGCATCCCATACAATTCCCAAGGACAAGGAATTGTGGAAAGAGCAAATTTAACACTAAAAATGATGCTTGATAAACAGCAAGGCCCCTTTAAGATAGGGCTGCCTGAAATCCAAAACCGTTTAAGCAAAGCCTTATACACACAGAATTTTTTGAATCTTACAGGCTCACCCATAGCTTCCACAGCTGGGGAAAGACATTTTCAGAGTAGCGTAGTCTCTCCCCACCCTCTTGTTTATTACAGACAATTACCAGACCCTCAGTGGAAGGGCCCAGTGGAGCTCGTTACTTGGGGACGTGGATACGCTGCTGTGCAACTCCCGGACAGAGTGTTGTGGGTTCCTGGAAGATGCATACGACCGTTTCATGAGAAATCAGTGAAGACAGATGATAAAAAAGATCCCGACGCAAGCCTATCCCTTTTGTTTCAAACAACAGACGACTAAAGTTTCTATTGCAACCAATGTGCTGGTTCTGCCCGTGCCCCTGCGAAGCCTGTTGCTGCTCCCACTGTCATTACTGTGTGCTTTGCACTCATTGCAGGATCCCGTGTGACATTGTGATAATTGAACAGTATCTTGAGGAATATTTTTCCTATATCAATCCTTCTCACACTGAACTCCGTATTACACCCACAGTACAACAAGCTATTGACAATCCTTTTTATAACCACTATCACCAAGGGTCTCTTGACCCCTCTTTTGATATCTAGTACTCAAGATGAAAATCCGTCCGGAACAGGTCGTTGGCCGGTCATATGTTCCCAGAGTACGCCAGCCCCGATGCCCATTTTTCAGAGGACCTTCGCCTGGACAGGAAATGGGATTTTGGGATCTTTTGGCTCTTCCGATGTCTTGTAAGCATTTTCTGTTGCACCTTTTGCTGATGATGTTGGGAATGGGAATTATGCTTTTAATTATATGGGGGGCATGTGAATATGAACGCAAAAATAAGAAGAAAATAATGGAGGATATTCAAGAAATTCCTTTCACACACAACCGCTCAAAAAGAGCGATCATTCCATACTCCAATGGGGAAAACTGCAATTCTCAAGGGATATGCATCTACCCTCACAATACATATGGAGAAGCCAATACACAAGTTACCTTAACTTGTTATTTGAAAAATCCAGCTGCAGCGTGTTTAATTACATGGCAATTTTTGCCTGCAAAATTCAAAAAGGCAATCCAAAATGTGAGAGGTATTTCACACCCGAAAGAGAATGGCTGCTCATCACATATTAGAATAAGAATTACAGAGAATTCTATAGGTTGGTATCAATGCACACAATACCAAAAAGGGTTACCTAATAAAATAATAAAAACAGAAGTAACCTCAAGAGCAAGTATAAAATTTCCCCCAGTTAGTGAGTGGTTCTTAACACTATTGAGTTATCAACAAGAGATAGGAGGAGACAGCTTTCGCCACCAAACAAAAAGAGAGATAAAAGAGGACATTTGCACAGCCTGTTTACAAAAAACCAAACAAGGCAAAAAAAATTTCCATGACCTTAATATATTATACTATGAAACCTGAATGCAATGGAACCTTAATACCACCATGCACACATAACAATACACAATACAATCAATGCTATACACCAAATGGGATACAATGTTATGAACCAAAAGCGGTAGGACCTATAACAAGTAGCATTTATGTTTATGGCTACAAAGGAGGATCTAGTTTAAAACATCAATTTCTTACAGCACAAAGATTATCAGGGTACATAGCCCATAATGTTTCAAAGGGAATGGCACCCATTACTGTTTGTTTTGATACATGTTTAGCAATTGATATAGGGCAAGGAACAGGATCCGCGGGGGTAACCTGCGGAGGACAGTCGTGGGAACAATCATATATCCAAAACCATAGATATTTATTCACTCGCTCGACACTTTCAGCACATGGAGGCTATACCCAACCGAGTGTATATTGGTATACAAGTGGCTATGGACCTAACAATTTCGATCTTTCTATTACTCCAGTCACTACTGATTGTCAATCCCATCACTGCACACCACTCTGCCTTACTGCGCAGGTAGCAGGTACTTTAGGCACCCGATACTATCATTATGGTATTGGTATAGATAAAGCAGGAAAGGATCCTTATGGATATATTATTGTAAAGACTGAAGCAACAAAATTGACAAATCAACCTGTAAAGTTTTTTTGGAGTTATGAGCAGGAGATTGCTAAACTTAACGATCTACCTACACCTCCAAAAGCAAAAAATATGTTTATTAATTTGGCTCAAGAAGTTGCTACAGAACTTATGTTAAAAAATTGTTTTGTATGTGGAGGAACCACTATGGGAGATCGCTGGCCATGGCATGTACAAGAAGCAAACTATACTGAAATAGCACAATGGAAAGGGAACTTCACCTTTAATAACAACTTCAATGAAACCTGGCAAGTTACTTCTCATATAATAGGTCACATATGTTATACCAGAAATAAAAATAATCAGACTAAAAGAAATAAACCTATGGGATTTTTAAAATGTTCTAATGAGTGGGAAAATAACACTTGGGTTTCACAAACTAATATGACCAAACCTGAAAACTCATTGCTGGAAGTAACTAAGTTACGAGGACTTTCAGACCCTGAAAATGATACTATTGTGTGGAATTCACCTGATGGGTTATATTGGATATGTGGTAATTTTGCCTATAATATGTTACCCACGGGGTGGTATGGGTCATGTATCTTAGGGGCGATTCAGCCTTCATTCTTCCTAATGCCTATAGAGAAAAAACAAAAATTGGGAGTCCCTGTATATGATACTCTTGAAAGACGTAAACGTACAATAGATCTTGCTAAAGGGATAAAAATAGGTAACTGGAAGGATGATGAGTGGCCCCCTGAGAGAATTATTGCATATTATGATCCTACGACGTGGGCACAAGACGGTTCATGGGGATATAGAACGCCGATATATATGATAAATCGCATTATTAGATTACAAGCTGTATTAGAAGTAATTACAAATGAAACTGCATTGGCATTAACTAAGCTTGCAAAAGAAAGTGTATTGTCAAGAACTTATATTATGCAAAATCGTTTAGCCTTAGACTATTTGCTCGCTGCCGAAGGCGGAGTGTGTGGTAAATTTAATCTTAGTAATTGTTGTATACAAATTGATGATTCTGGAATTGTGATAGAAAAAATAACTCGAACTATGATACAAACTGCACATGTTCCTGTACAAACTTGGAAAGGCATATTGGACACTGAAGGTTGGCTTGGAGGTATTTTTAACAATTGGAAGCAAGGTTTATTTTTTATTGGGATGATATTTTTGGGATTAACTATGTTGCCATGCATAATACCATTATTGAGATCCACTATGCAGAGTATTGCGGACGCAACTATCCAGAAGCATCACGCATTATTAATAAGTGTCAACACATCAGAATTAATAATCCCTGGATATCCAATGGAAGGGGGATTTGTGAGAAAGAAACAACCCATGGCAATTGCCTCCATTTAAAAAAATAAAAAAGGAGGAGATGTGGGAAATTACCCCATAATTGGCTGGGTGAAATTAGTTGGGATCAATAGGATAGGATAGAAATTCTATCTGGATCAAAAAGATCCCAATGAACATTTGCCAAAGAGCCATATGGAAAGAACAGTCCTGGGAAAGCTTTAGATAAGGAAGCCGAATTCATTTCGGGTGTCTATGTGAATAACAATACACAGATACACACAGAGATGAGAGGCCTCTATTATCTGAGATATAAACATACAGAATTAGCCTTGCATCCTTTTGCCGCCTCGTGTAACAAATCAGTCATTCCCATATGCCTAATGTAGCTCTCTGTATGATTTACAATTCTAAGACCGTTTGTTCCTCCTTCCTGCTCTCCTTATCAGGATGTGTTTTACAATTCCATACCTCCTCATTTCCCCTTATCAAAGAGTACCTTTTGTCCCTCCTCCCTGCCTCTCTGCCGGAATGTATAATCAAGAAGTGATTTGTAACATACTGTGAGATCCTTTGTTTGAATTAACTGCTGACTAGCCTTCTTTGAACTTTCCTAATAAAAGTGTTCTGGTCTAACCAGAAACCACCATTTTTCACCCAGTCTGCAGTGTGTGCGTGTCTCATTGCCAAAGCAGCCTAGGAATTAGAATTCGTGAAGTGGTCCATCGGATTGTGAGAATGCTTGTATTCCCAATGCAAGCTCACTCTCGCATGGGCATTTAATGGATGTCGGATCATTATTACTATATTGAAGTTTATACAGTATAGGCTTTCTTTCTAACAGATTTGCTTTGCCTTTTGGGCAATGGAATTATTAATTAACCTGAGTAAAAAACAAAAAACAATAGATATAATTTGGCAATTCGGTCTTAAAAAGTTTATTCTTCTACTTTGTGTGGGGTTGTTGTTGTTTTTTGCACGTTTGCAAAACACTTGAATAACATAGTGATTGGTCTTAAGTATTTCACTTTTCTGCCCTCTACCAATTGCATTTCATTAATCCATTTTTCCTTTTGTTTTGCCATAATTTAATCCTTTATATTATGTATATCATGTTTGACTGCTACAAATTCTATTACACAACTATATAGGGTTTTTTTTTTAATCCATCACTGGAATATAAAGATATTCTGGTTTTATTGTTAATACCTTTTTTTTAAAAAAAAAATTACAATCTTGATTGGGTTTGCTATCCGGAAATGGCCTTTGCTATCTTTAATCAAATAATGATGCACTGTATGAAGTTAAGGGAGATGGCTTAAAGAATGCTAAAAAAAAATGGATAGGTATAGAAGTGATTTGGATTTGTTAACAGGGAATCTGTCCAGTTATTAGTACTGGGCAGTAGGCTACCGGTAACACAATATGCTTAAAACAAATAAATTATATTACACATGGTTCTCAGCTTATGACAATTGGGCCAGAAAATTCATCATTAAGTGACATGGCCATAAACAAGACATCATGTGACCACATCTAATTTTAAAACCTGTTTTTGCCAGGGTCATTCACCAAATCATGTTAAGCCGATCCCAATTTCCCCTATTGACTCTCCTTGTCAAAAGTCAGCTAGGAATGTTGGAAATTGGGATCCCTTGACTATCAAATGCGGCAATGATTATACAGTAAATGCAAGCCAGTTTCCAAGTGCCCAAATCACAATCACATGACTACAGGAGGTAGTGCAATGGGGATAACTCTGAGGACAGGTTCTAAATCACTTTCTTCAGCATAATTTTAATTTGTTGTTAAACCGATGGTCCTATGTCGAGGACTACCAGTAATACCAATAGCACTTAGACTTCTACACTGCTTCACAGTGCTTTACAGCCCTCTCTAAGCATTTTACAATGCCAGCATGTTCGCCCCCCGCCCCCCAACAATCTGGGTCCTCATTTTAACCACATCGGAAGGATGGAAGGCTGAGTCAACCTTGAGCCGGTTGACATTGGAACTGCCAAATTGCAGGCAGTCAACAGTCAGCAGAAGTAGCCTGCAGTACTGCACACTAACCAGAGGTGGTATTCAGCAGGTTCTGACCAGTTCTGGAGAACCAGTAGCGGACATTTTGAGTAGTTCGAAGAACCTGTAAATACCACCTCTGACTGGCCCCGTCCCCATCTATTCTCTGCCTCCCGAGTCCCAGCTGATTGTGAGGGAATGGGGATTTTACAGTATCCTTCTCCTGCCATGCCCACCAAGCAGTGGTGGGTTTCAAAAAAATTTCGAACCTACTCTGTGGGTGTGGTCTCCTTTGTGGGAGTGGCTTGCCAGCCATGTGACCTGTTGGGAGTAGCTTGCCAGCCATGTGTTCTCTCTCCCTCCTCTCTCTCTCTCTCTCTCCCCTTCCTTTTGTCTCTGTCCCTTTTTCCTTTTTTTCTTTCATCTCTCTCTCACTTTTTCTTTTTTTTTCTTTCTTTCTTTCTCTTTCTCTCTGTTTGTGAGTGTGTGTGTGTGTGTGTGTGTGTTTGTGTGTCAATGGTGGGTTTCAAAAAAATTTGGAACCTCTTCTGTAGGTGTGGCCTGTTTTCTGGTGGAACCTCTTCTAACCGGTTTGGTAGATTTGACGAACCAGTTCTACCGAACTGGTGCGAACTGTTAGGAACCCACCTCTGCCACCAAGCCACACCCACAGAACCGGTAGTAAAAAAAATTGAATCCCACCGCTAACTCTAACCACTGCGCCACCTCAGCTCTGCTCTGTATTGCTTTATTGTGTGTGTGCGTGTGTGATGCATTCTTCCTGAACATCGAGGAAACCCAACTGCCAAAAAAGGAAACAAGGGTTGGTGCCAACATCTGGAATTCTTACAGGGGCCCCACTGGAAGGGCTCATTGGCAGAGGCTGAGCTGGGCGTATGACCCCAGCCAAAAGAAGGGAAGGACGACCTCTCCTGGGAAGGAGGTTGTTGAATAGAGCAGAGTTCCAGTCTCGGCATCAAAAAATGAAATCTTCCCCACAGCACAGTTTAGATACACCCGGATTTTTTTAAATTTCTTGTCCGGGATGTGAGGAAGAGGATTAGGTGGGAGGGAGAACCTGTAATCACCACGCCATCTTCCCAACATACTGATCCCTTCTGCTGTATTCAAGGAGAACGAATCCTTTCTTTTCACACTCTTCAGAGAAATCCCCACTGCCCATTCTTTCTGACTCTCTACGTTGACTTCCCAGAAATGCCGCCCCCCCTTGAATTCTTCACGTCCCAACACCACAGACAGAAAGTCAAATCTTGCAGGGTTGTTGGGCAATTCTTGACAACGTTCGCCTAGTTCCACTGTTTTGCCATCCAGGAACAGGGTGAGTTGAGGATGAGCTGTGTCTGGATCCAGGGTTATGTTTGCTGTTCATGGAGAGAGGAAGAAGATCAAGAAAGTGAAGCAAAGTAGCTTTAATCTGGAATAGAAATACCCAACCCTAAAAACAAAATCACATGAATCAAATACTCCTTCAGTTAAAAGCAGAGGTGGTATTCAGCCAGTTCTGACCAGTTCTGGCGAACTGATAGCGGAAATTTTGAGTAGTTCGGCGAACCGGCAAATACCACCTCTGGCTGGCCCTGCCCCCATCTATTCTCTGCCTCCCGAGTCCCAGCTGATCGGAGTCGCAGCTGATCGGCTGTGTCTTCTTCTGTTGCCCTGCACATATACTGATCCTGTAACATCAGGGGCAGTGGGGGGGGGGGGTGTAACATTTTGCAACATTTGCAATAGTTGGAAGTGCTTTACAATCCATAAAGCGCTCTTTCTAAGACCATTGTAACTTCAGAATATTGTTAAATGAATGGTAGTAAGACAAGGACTAACAGTATACAATTCATTGGCATGAAATACAAAATCACAAAGAAAACAACAGACAGCATTCAAAACTAGCTCAACCATAAAGCTGAGACCAGAAGTAACATCATCTCATTATGTCAACCTGTCTCACCTGGTCAAGCAAAGGTTGTTTTGAACCCCATCAGCTAAAAGAATGCCAACTAGCGAGGTCCAGGAAGAGAATACAGATAGTCCTCAACCTGCGACCACAACTGAAGCCAAAATTGATGTTGCTAAGTGAGAAATTTGTTAAATCAGTTTTATCCCATTTTACAACTTTTCTTGCCATTTGTATTAAGTAAATCACTGCAATTGTTAAATTTAACTTAGTAAATCTGATTTCCCCATTGTCAGAAGAGGATCACATGACTCTGAAACACTGCAATCATCATAAATACGAATCAGTTGCCAAGCCTCTGAACGTAAATCACTTGACTGGGGACTCCGCAACAGTCACAAGTACAAAAAAATGTGATGTCCCTTTTTTTCCAGCGCCGTTGTAACTTTGAACAGTCACTAGGCGAATTGTTGTAAGTCGAGAACTACCTGTATTCTCCCCCTGGAGGTGAAGTGGGCTCCCATTTCAGGTTAGACCAGAGGTGGTATTCAGCAGGTTCTGACCAGTTCTGGAGAACCAGTAGGGGAAATTCTCAGTAGATCGGCGACTTGGTAAATACCACCTCTGACTGGCCCTGCCCTCATCTATTCTCTGCCTCCAAAGTCCCAGCTGATTGGGTGTAAATGGGTATTTTACAGTATCCTTCCCCTGGAGTGGGAAGGAAATAGGGATTTTACAGTATGGTTTCCCTGCCACGCCCACTAAGCCAAGCAATGCCCACCAAGACACACACACAGAACTGGTAGTAAAAAATTTTGAATTTCCACCACTGTTCTGAACATATTTTGCCTCAGATGGAAGGTGTGGCTAACATAGAGGCCTTTAAGAAGACACTTCAGATTGTTTTTCTTTTAATTAGTCTTTTTTATTTTTATAGATTGTTTTGAACCACAAAGCAAATTGATGCTAAAGAAGATAGGCCTGACTTGAGACATATTGTTCATTTAGTCTGCCATTTTGATCTCTATACTTCTAAAACTCTTCTGTCTCTCTATGTGTAACCAATTCTGAAGAACCGGTAGTGGAAATCTTGAGTAGTTCGGAGAACCGGTAAATACCACCTCTGACTGGCTCCTCCCCCATCTATTCTCTGTCTCCTGAGTCCCAGATGATCAGGAGCAAGCGGGGCTTTTACAGTATCCTTCCCATGACATGCCACCAAGCCACGTCCTCCAGCTCACAGGACTGGTAGTAAAAAAAATTGAATCCCACCACTGGGTTAGACCCTTGAAATGCCTTCATGTGATCCCCTTTTGTGACCTTCTGACGAACAAAGGGAGAAGCTGGATTCACTTAACAACCAATTACTAACTTAACAACTGCAGTGATTCACTTAACAATTGTGTCGCCAAAGGTGGGGCAAAAATATTACAAGCATCCTGAAAAATCACACAAGGGCTTATTTTCCAGTTATGTTTCGTTTTCAGGGAAACGTGGTATTTGGCCTGGTTTCAGTGAGGGGATCGGGGATCTCCCCTTCACATTGGAGCATATGGAAAGGGCAGAGGAGCTGGGAAAGGAGGTAATCTTCAAAGAGTTATTCTGAAGGATGAGCTTTCCTTTAATACTACTGTTCCTTTGAAGACCTTAACAAAAGCAAGGAAGCCCAGCGTCAATCAGTCTGGCCTAGCAATCATGTAGGATGCCAGAGATGAGCCTTCCCTTCAAGGTCCCTTCCAACTCTGTTATTCCCCCAATGTTGTTATTATAATTCACTATTAGTTACATCTTTTTCATCAATTCCCCTACCCCAGGTTTACCTTTCTGCAGCTGAAGGCCAGATAACCAAGTATCTGAAAAGACAATAGGAAAAGCATTGCTCTATCATGTACAACACTGATATTACAACAATAACATGAAGCATACCACTCAGTTAATTTTACAGATATTTATTTGTGTGCCTCTTATCACTCAATTCGGTTTTTTTTTAATGCTGAAATCAGTTTTCCATGGAGTCTTGGTGAGGTCCAGCCACATATAAGCAGAGCAAATTTTTAAATCTGTGCGAACTCTTGGAATGTCTTAGCAAATTCACTGCTGCCCTCAACAAAAATCTTGCAATTCATCAACTGGGAGGTTGGGGAAGTTGGCATAAAATTTTCATGTATTACCTTTAAAGCGTTCCGTGATTTCTTTCAAGGTGTGATTGATATCACAGAAGTCCCAAATTCTCCATTTCAGGGCAGGTTGGAAGGATGGACGGTCTGTAATCTTTTCTTCACTAGAGAAATGAAACAATGAAACTTTCGGTCTGCCCCATCAAAAATTCCCTTGCATAGGTTGGAAAGAAACAACAGAATCTTAAGGCACCAGCAGTATAGCAAAAGACAAAGAGCAGAAGATGTTTTGGGGAGAAGATTTCTGAGTAGCACAACATTTTCTGGAAGTAAACAAATTCCAGTTTCTTCCTCTTTTCTTAAATGCAGAAGACATTTTAAATAATGACTATCATCAACAGAGCTTCTTCAAGATTGACTCAGCCTTCCATCCTTTCCAGGTGGGTAAAATGAGGACCCAGATTGTTGGGGGCAATATGCTGACTCTGTAAACCACTTAGAGAGGGCTGTAAAAGCACTATGAAGCGGTATATAAGTCTAAGCGCTATTACTATTCTTGCCAATGTTGCCCTAGTAATAGTTATCTATTGCAACTTGGGGTACAATAACATCATCTCACCCACTATTTTTCCCCAAATGAAGAGTGTGCAACTTTGCAGGATTCAATCTGGATCGGTTGCAGGGGCCAAAGGTTTAGTCTTCCAAGTTTTGGAACTTGTGCTGGAGCCCATCCTCAGGGAATGTCTCTATACGCAGGTATACATTCTGATGAGAGAGACGTTCCCTGAGGATGGGCTTCAGCATGAGTCCAAAAGCTCAAAAGACTAAACCTTTGGCCCCAATGACCTACACCCAGATTGGATCCTGCAACATTATCCTGAGACACCTATATTTGCCTCCATTTGTGGTGTCTGGCTTTTTCCAAGCCAAAGGCCGTATTCAGTTTTTGAGTAGAACAACTGTAACCATGAAGCCAGGACAAAAATGAATGTTGATTTAATTGCTTTCATGTTTTTCCTTTTGAAGACGTTTCGCTTCTCATCCAGTTGTCAGAGTCAGAGCTGGTCAAACTTCTTGGATGAGAAGCGAAATGTCTTCAAAAGGAAAAACAAGGAAGTCCAGTTGCCTCCTGAAAAAGCACCTTTGGGACAACCATGACCTGGATGACTGAGAATCTCTACAGGGTTTTAGCTATACAATTTGGGATGGACACCCTTTGAATGGTGAGGGAGCAGGAATGGATTTCCAGAGAACAAAATAGCAGACTGCAGGAACCATTTGCACTACTCAGGTGAGCCTAAGGACACAGATAAACCTCCAAGTGTTTCAATGACCCTCTAAAAAGATGCAAATGAGCAGCTGTCTGCAAGGACACTATCGCCACTATCCTGCCAGAGCTGAATCAGCTTCTTGGATGAGAAGCGAAACATCTTCAAAAAAGCCCCAAGAAAGTTCAGTTGTCTCCTGAAAAAGCACCTTTGGGACAACCATGACCTGGATGACAGAGAATCTCTACAGACCTTTAGCAACATCCAAGGTTTTTAGCGGCCACATATGCCCATCATCATGAATAGACACTTCTGGTTTTGCTCTGCTCCGTTGTTGCAATGAAACCGGAGTTCAATGCTGTGCAAAATATGCCACTAAGGGTCTCCTTGCTTAGAATGAATGTGGATGACCAACGGCAGGTGCAGTGATATCCCTTTCACTACAGGTAGTCCTCAACTTACAACACTTCATTTAGTGACCGTTCAACGATACAACGGCATTGAAAAAAGTTATTTATGGCTGTTTTTCACACTTACGACTGTTGCAGAATCCCCCTTAATCACAGGATCAAAATTTGGATGCTTGGCAACTGACTCATATTTATGACGGTTGCAATGTGTGTCAGTGTCAGGTGATCACATTTTGCAACCTTCTGATGAGCAAAGTCAACGGGGAAAAACAGATTCACTTAACAGCCGTGCGACTAACTTGATAACTGCAGAGATTCACTTTAAAGCTGTGGCAAGAAAGGTCGTAAAATGGGGCAAAATTCACTTAACAAATGTTTCACTTAAAAAAAGAAATTTTGGGCCCAATGGAGGTCATATGTCGAGGACTATCTGAAATAATAAATAATAAATAAAATAAATAGTAAATAATAAAAATAAATTATAATAAATAATAAAAATAAATTATAAATAATAATAAAAATAAATTATAAATAATAAAAATAAATAAAATAAAATAAATAATAATAAATAAAATAAAATAAATAATAATAAAAAAATAAAATAAAATAAATAATAATAAATAAAATAAAATAAATAATAATAAATAATAATAAAATAGATAATAATAAAATAAATAATAATAAAATAAATAAAATAAATAATAATAAAATAAATAAAATAAATAATAATAAAATAAATAAAATAAATAATAATAAAATAAATAAAATAAATAATAATAAAATAAATAAAATAAATAATAATAAATAAAATAAAATAAATAATAATAAATAAAATAAAATAAATAATAATAAATAAAATAAAATAAATAATAATAAATGGGGAATGGAAAGATGGGATCTACATACCTCTGGAAGCTTTTTAAGATTTCCTGGAGGGAGAAGAGAAAGAAAATAAGTAATGCCATGAGTAGGAATTGAAAGAATTCTGTCATAGCTTTTGCTGGTACTGAATTTTATGGCAAGTAAACTCTTCATTCGTTCATTCGCTTATTCATTCATTCATGAAATTTAAAGGGCCATCTAACTACCAAAAGAACTCTGGGCAGTAAACAAGGATATAATGCATTCAGCAAAATCACTTTGAAGAAGAAAAAAAAAAGAAATGACAAACTGGAGGCCCCAGATAGAATCTCGACTTACAACACTTCATTTAGTCACCGTTCGAAGTTACAATGTCACTGGGGGGAAAAAATGCTACTTATGACCATTTTTCACACTTACGGACTTTGCAGCATCCCCATCATCATGTGATCAAAATTCATATGTTTGGCAACTGGTTCATACTTATGATTTATTTTATTTATTTATTGGATTTATTTTGCAGCCTATTCGCCCATGGCAACTCAAGGCGGCTTACAGAATATAAAACCACATTTAAAACAATAAAAAACTAACAAAAATAAATTAATATAGTACAATATAACAAAAAACACCCCCACCTCTCACCCCTCCCCTGCCCCAGCAACAGCACCTCACATGAGCCAATTAATGAGCTCCATCTCGCTCTGGGTTCCCTAGGCCCTCTGGCAGAACCAGGTCTTCAGTGCCTTCCAGAAGAGTGCTAGAGTGGGGGCGATTCTAATCTTTGGGGCAATGATGTTCCAGAGAGAGGGAGCCACCACAGAGAAGGCCCTTCTTCTGGGTCCCACCAGGTATATCTCCCTCAGGGATGGGACCCCGAATATTCCTTGCCTCCCCACTCTGAGAGGTCGGGGTAGATGTGATCAGCAAGAGACGCTCCCTCAGATAACCTGTGTCCCAAGGTCCTGTGATCTCCTTTTATAACCTTCTAACAAGCAAAGTCAATAGGGAAACCAGATTCACTTAACAACTGTGTTACTAATTTAACAACTGCAGTGATTCATTTAACAACTGTGACCAGAAAGGTCGTAAAATGGGGCAAAGCTCACTTAACAAATGTCTCACTTAGCAACATCAATTTTGGCCGTAACTGTGATCGTTAAGCCGAGGACTACCTGTGCTACAGTTTTGCCGAAACCGATATTTAACTTCCAGATTTTGGCACAACCAAGACCGTAGCAAACCACTGATTCAACTCATGATGTGGATTCACTTAATGACCATGGTGATTTGCTAAACAACCGCCAGAAAAAAGGTCATAAACTCAGATTTGAGTTTATTTTACAGCAGTTATGACTTATGAACGTAATGTGCAGGCTCCGTTACAGTGGTGGGATATGACCACTACGCCCCGTTACGGATGTACTAGTGCCTGCTGGGAGCACCAGGTGCTGTTCCAGTACAGTGCCCGCCCACCCTCCTTACCTGTATTTGAGCTGATCCGGGCTTTCGCGCACGCACATGGCACATACAGCGCCTGCGTGACACTCCGCCAAGCAGTTGGAGCGTCGCGGGCTGTAAGTACACATGTGCACACTGTGCGTGTGCTGCGCGCATGCACGTGGCAGACTCCCATCCCTGTTGCAGTGTACTGGTTGCAACGGGATCCAGAACCCGCCACTGCTCCGTTATGGCTGTATGTCAGGGCCTACCTGCACAGCAATGTAGAATGAAAGCAACCTTAACCTTTCCTTGAAATGGCAACAAGGAAAAGCACCAAAGAACTCTACCTTAAAGAGAGCGTTGTTGGGCTGCTGAGAAGTTTGTATCTTCTGGATGATCGTTTCATAGAGTGAAAGTTCCTGGGAAAAGAAAGACATGAAGGAATCTCTTTTTCTGGTAATCTCCTCCTCTACTTCTACCATCTGGGCCAGGAATTGTTTTTCTTGCTCTTCCAGGAAGTGGTGGAGATCTCTGAACAGAGATGTCGCCTCTGCTCGCTCCGCTTTTATTTGTCTCTGAAGAAATAGATAAACAAATAATAGATAAATTGTAAAAAAAAGAGCTGCAAATATGGAGCGGGTAGAGCTAAAATTGGGGATTCAGAGATAGCAAAAGCAATAAATCAATTGTCCTGATTTTAACTCTTCTCCCTTTCCATTATGAAATAACAATAATAATAATAATAATAATAATAATAATAATAATAATAATAATAACAATAACAACAACAACAACAACAACCGCTGAAATCCAGAGGTTCTGGAGAACCAGTAGCGGAAATTTTGAGTAGTTTGGAGAATCGGTAAATACCACCTCTGACTGGCCCCGCCCCCATCTATTCTCTGCCTCCCAAGTCCCAGCTGATGGGGAGGAAATGGAGATTTTGCAGTATCCTTCCCCTGCCACACCCAAGCCACGCCCACCAAGCCACATCACACCCACCAAGCCATATTCACACAACCAGTAATAAAAAAATTTGAATCCCACCACTGGTAAAACAAATACATTTTCTGGCATATACCATATTTTTCGGAGTATAAGACACACCGGAGTATAAGACGCACCAAGGTTTTGAAGAGGTGAATTAAAAGAAGACCTCCCAAAAACAGGCCTGTTGTTTTGTTTTGTTTTTTAAAAGACATGAATAGCCTTTAGGGGGCTTGCAGATAAGCCTTTAGGGGGCTTGCAGATAAGCCTTTAGGGGGCTTGCAAATAAGCAAAAAACGGCCCAATTTTTGTGAAAACAGGCCTGTTTTGTGTAAAAAAAAAAAAAAGCATGCATAGCCCGTTGGCGGCTTATAGAATGCTCCTGGGAACTGGGTGTGTGTGGCAAAATTGAGCAAAAAATGGCACGTTTTTCAATCATTTTTACAGGCTCTGCATGGCCATTTTGGTGAAGGGGGTGGGGTTTCGGGAGGCAAAAAATGCTGCATTCAGTGTATAAGACACACCCAGATTTTCAGCCTTTTTTTTTTTAGGGAAAAAGATGTGTCTTATACTCCAAAAAATATGGTAGCCCAGAGTTTGTTAGGGGGTGCTATCTCACATTATGTTGCTACAACAGATAGAAAGTGTCCTCACATATTGTATTACAGTATGGCTTAACAGCTGCGGACAGGAAGGCACTACAGAGAGTGATCAATTCGGCCCAAGAAACCGTTGGTTGCCCTCTGACACCACTGGAGGACATCGCCAGATGTCGCTGCTTTACCAGAGTAAGGAAAATACTCAGAGATGATTCACACCCTGGTCAGTGTCTCTTTGCACTTCTACCATCAGGCTGAAGGCATCAAAGTATAGCCAGCCGAACAAACAGGTTTAAAGATAGTTTCTATCCCTGGGCTGTGAGACTTTTAAATACAACCACAATCACTCCATGCACATGCTAGGTTTTTTCCCCCTTTTTCTTTCTATTTTTATAATTTTGCACCAGTGAGGTTAAAACCAATTTTGTTGTATTTAAGTACAATGAGAATAAAGATTATATTTATACTTTGGCTAAGCTTGGCAATTAGCCTGGAAGCTTTATCTATGCATTAGGTTACAATGGAGCTTAGCTCAGCAGGAATATCAAAAACTGAGTTAGGTTACACTCTGTGTGCTCTAATCCTTTCACTGGGCACAAACAGAAAGCAGACAATTTCAAGCAAGCTCTGAGGCAAAACATTGGAACACAGCATCTTCAAACAAAGTATACCCCTCTTGTAACTAGGCAATTAGAGGCCACAGCATACCAGAACTAAGGAACATGTCCTTGGAGATAACCGCACTTGCATAGCTGCAATGTAAACTTCCCCATTGTTCCCTCCCACCTATTCTATGGCAGCAGGCAACAGGCTGGCTGACACCAACCTAATAACAATAACAATAACAATAATAATAATAATGCATATTTACCAGTCGCTATTTCTAATCACAGTGTGGCTTTAACTCTATTTTTCCCTTCACTTAGAAAGGATGACAACAGAATAGAATAGAATAGAATGGAATGGAATAGAATAGAATAACAGAGTTGGAAGGGACCTTGGAGGTCTTCTAGTCCAACCCCTGCTCAGGCAGGAAACCTTATACCACTTCAGACAAATGGTTATCCAACATCTTCTTAAAAACTTCCAGTGTTGGAGCATTCACAACTTTTGGAGGCAAACTGTTCCACTGATTAATTGTTCTAACTGTCAGGAAATTTTTCCTTAGTTCTAAGTCGCTTCTCTCCTTGATTAGTTTCCACCCATTGCTTCTTGTCCTGCCTTCAGGTGTTTTGGAGAATACTTTGACTCCCTCTTTTTTGTGGCAACCCCTGAGATATTGGAACACTTACCAGCAAATCCTTGCTTTTCTTCTTTTTGTCTGACTGTTGTGCCAACACATTTTGTTTTCCTTCCTTAAGCATCTCCACCAATGTATTCCTGTCAGTGTGTTCCTAGGGAGAAAATGACAACCAAGATTTAATTTATCTTTGGAAGTCATCTTATTGGTGTGATTTATTGGTTTGGTTATTAGGAAAAGGTACACTATGGAAAGGAGGAAATCACATGGTAACTTGAGAAATAGGAGGTAAAATATAAATTGTACAGTGCAGGACTCAAAACTGTGGTAAAGACCAGAAGCCATTTTTTTATACACTTGCTTGTTACTTTTCTTTACTTTTTTTTCAATATTCAGATTACCGGTATTTTTGTTTTTTAAAAACCTTTCTACCAGATGATCAACATTATATTTTAAAAAGAAACTAGCTTATTGGCCCAGCTCCCATCTTTTGGGCTCAGTCGAGTTAGCAGCACACATTGTATTTTAAGAATTCCAACCACTAAATCCTCTTTTTAACTACCAACTATCTTGGTAGATCAGATCCATTTCATTTCATTCTCCATTCAGCAGATTCGAAATCCAAATATCGCTTGTAAGATGGATGGCAAGATTTCTTAGATCAGGCTTGCAGGAAAATAACCAGCATCACAAGTGATATAAAGGCAGAACTGCAATGCAAATCTTTTGCATTGGCACTGCCAATCTTGTCTTTTTTAATCGTAAAGTGAGTACTCCGTGATCAACCCTGCCCCGCTTTAAATCGTGTGCGGCAGAGAAGGAAAAACTTCCTTTTGTTTCTTCAATCTGCTTCATTGATCTTTGTGCTGTGATGCCCATTCTCTCTCCTCTCTCCACGATGGGGGGGAGGAGGGCGGGGGTGGTGCTTTTAATAAACTTGGTCGTTTCTTATCTATTTCCCAGCAGTGCCTTTCCTTCTTTGGAAAGCACCAACGCGGAGTATTTTCTCCAAGAAAATTCACTTGCACGCACAACGGGATTATTACTGGGAAAATAATCCGAATAGTGACAACCACACGTGTCTTTTAGCTCAACAATGTCAGTTGATGCCGGGAAGGAGATGCAATTGATTGCAATTTGCAACTTTTTTTTTAGGTAATGCAATTCTGTCCCGCAGCCCTAAGGCATCCTCTAACCACCTTCTAATTACGATTTAAACAAAAAAAAAAAAAGAAACAAACAGCTGCAAAAATAAATCACCGTTAAATCGCGTTTTAAACGGCTCGCCAGCCAACAGCTGCAGCCAGTCGGCTTCGGATCACTTAATTAGGATTGACTGCTCAACATTGTTACTGAGCATGCGCATTGGCGACCTTCCCCCAATTCTTTCCTCCCATCCTTCCCAGAGGGTTTTGAAAAGGGGGAAAAGCAACCCGGGTCCAAACAAGTAAGGATTTTTATTGCTCACCGTAGTTGTATCGTTGGCCTTTTGCATGGTTGGGCTCCCATGGTTACTCTTGGTCGGCTTGGTGGGGCCGCAGATGGCACAGTGGAAGACGGTTTGTTGCCCACAGGTAACTTTCACGCGTTGGTGGTACTTTTCACACAAGTTGGCTTTGCCCGGTTTTTTTTCCGCCCGTTGGAACTTTTCACACAAGTTGGCTTCGGCCGGGCTTTCTTCCGCCCGTTGGAACTTCTCCGCGATCTCCACCACGTTGGCCAGCAGCCGGTTGGGGATGATGTTTTGCCCATGGTCGAAGGTTTTTCTGCAGTGGGGGCAGGAGGTGCCGCTATTCTCGGGTCCTTGACCGTAGCAGCTCAAGCAGGCGCGGCAGAAATTGTGCCCGCAGATGGTTATGGTCACCGGTTCCTTGAAACACTCCAGGCAGATGGGACAAGTGACTTCTTCGTAGAGGTCCCGGAGGGGACTCCTGGCCGCAGCAGCCATGGCCCCGGCTTGAAAAGTTTTGAAACTTTCTTACCGCTCCTTTCCTTTTCGATTTCGGCTGTTACGGGAAAGTCCGCTTGCAAAACCACATAAACGGGGCAAATAAAAAGAAAATCAAGCTTCGAGGTCATCGCCACTCCCTTCTTACTCAGGGTAGGAAATGTATTTGTTTTGCGAGTTCTCACCAACTCAAGGTTGACTCAGCCTGCCATCTTTTCCAAGGTCGGTAAAATGAGGACCCAGATTGTTGGGGGCGATACAGTAATGGTGACTCTGTAAAAACTGCTTAGAGAGGGCTGTAAAATGGCATTTAAGTGCTGTTGGTAGTGTTATTTTAGTCCTTAAATTTCCACGCCACCCATCTCTCCATCGGAAAGCGACTCTGGGCGGCTTACGGTGCAATAAAAGGGGATATGAAATATGAAAGTCCTTGGTGCTCTCCTCTCTGCGCTTGTTTTCTTGCAAGACATTTCACGACTCAAACTGGGTAATATCATCAGTGCTGGTAATCGTGATAGTAGTCCTAATAGTAGGACTACTAGCATTGGTGATGTTAACCTAAAGCAAACTCCGCATCAACCCTGAGCCACAAATATTCTCTCTTTATTAATATGAAGTACAAATATAGAGAGAGCTAACGTTATAAATATTAAACGTGCATCATTCTGGAGAAAATGCCAGAAAAGAAAAGCAAGGTTACAGATCCTCCCAACTCCCTGTTTACTCAATATACGAAATGGATTTATTCTTAGTTTTTATTTTTTTTATTGCATTCCTTAGTACGCCACCCATCTCGCCGTCGAAAGCGGCTCGGAGCGGCTTTCGATGCAATAAACTAGGGATTGTAAAATGCAAATATACAGGGAGCCGGAATTGCAAACAGTAGCGAAAACTCCAGCTGAGGTGCAACTGCCGCATTGGGTTTAATCCGTTGCAGTGAATTTTAAGGCGCGATTCCAAACCCCGTCGTCTCCATTTTACAAATACTGTAAGGAACTTTTACAAACGCCGAGTTTATCTTTAAAAGGCTTTTTGGGCGTTGTTGGAAGCCTGGTTAGTAGTGCTGGGGGTGGGGGAAGGTTTCAAATATTTTCTTTAAAAGTCCCTCGTTGTCTTACTTTGAGCTCTGATTTGGGAAAGGTGGAAGGAATGAGGAAAGAACCAGCAGAATGGGAACTGGGAGTACCAATGAGCACATTAAATCATTCTGGAGGAAATGCCAGGGGGGGAAAAAAGCAAGTTTTAGCGGTCATATCCACTCCCTGTTTACTCAGTATAGGCAATTTATTTTTATTTTTAGTCATTAAATTCCTGCGTCAGGCATCTGGCCATCGAAAGCGATGCTGGGTGTCTTACATTGCAATAAAATAGGAGGAGGTTGTAAAAGTTCCTTCCAGCCTCTTGCAAGTTGAATGTAAAATGCAACTAGAGCTAACATTACAAACAATAGAGAAAATTCCAGCTGAGTTGCACCTCCACATTGGGATTGAGATGGATTTTAAAGCTCAATTCTCAACCCAACCCCTCCCCTATCTCAATTTGCAAGAGGCTGGAAGGAACTTTTACAATCCCCTTCTCCAGCTACCCTTAAGGCTTTTTGGGTGTTGTTGGAAGCTGGTTAGTTGGGAGAGGGGGTTCAAATATTTTCTTCCTTGTCCTACTTTGGGCTCTGATCTGGGAAATGGGAACCATTTGCCTTCAGAGGTTGTGGGGGTTCCATCACTGGGGGCTTTTAAGAAGAGACTTGGACTGCCACTTATCTGGAATGGTATAGAGCCATGATGGCAAACATATGGCATGCATGCCACAGGTGGCATACAGAGCCCTCTGTGGGCACATAAGCCGTCACCCAGCACATGTGTGTGCACCTCCCTCCAGGCAGCTGATTTTTGGGTCTCTATCGCCCATGTGGGAGATGCACACCCATAGGGGGGGCAAGACCCCATTTTTGGTTTCAGGGAGACCCACAAAATAGGCGTGAGGGGGCCTCCTGCACATGCGAGAGAGGGGCATTGCATTATGGGTGTAGGCACACAGATGTCGCACACGCACTTTCGGCACCCGAGGAAAAAAAAGGTTAGCCATCACTGGTATAGGGTCTCCCGCTTGAGCAGAGGATTGGACTAGAAGACCTCTAAGGTCCCTTCCCACTCTTGTTATGATTCTGTTAAAAAGAGGGAAGCAGCAGCAAGGGTAATAGATTCTGTGGCAGAGCCGCTGAGTGCATTTAATCATTCTGGAGAAAATGCATCTTACAGGGTATAGCTAGGAGTCTAAAACGACTTTATGGCATATAACTCATTATTGCAAAAAAAACAACAACATCTAGTGTGTGGACTTCAACTCCCAGAATTCCGGGTTCTAGAATGATGGCTGGGGAAGTAAACTAGTCCCATGTGTTGAACCCTACTTTGTACTTGAAAAGAATGCTGAAATTACTCCTCTGATTTAGCTATAGATTGGTTCCTTAGGGTCTCTTCAAGTTCCTACTACAGGTAGCCCTGACTTGTGACCACAGTTGAGCCCAGTATTTATGTTGCTAAGTGTGACGTTAGGTGAATTTTGCCCCATTTTACGAGCCACATTTGTTAAGTGAATCACTGCTGTTGTTAAGATAGTAACGCAGTTGTTAAGTGAATCTGGCTTCCCCATTGACTTTGCTTGTCAGAAAATCGCAAAAGAAGATCACATGACGCCTCCAAGGTCATAAATATGAGTCAGTTGCCAAGCGTCTGAATTTTGATCATGTGACCCATACAGATTACCGCAATGGTTGTGTGGAAAAAGGGTCATGTCACTTTTTTCAGTACCCTTGCAACTTTGAACCGTCACTAAATGAACTGTTGTAAGTTGAAGGGCTACCTATATTTGGTGCCTTCCGTGAATTGAGTGTTGCAGCCTGTCCTTATTGATTTATAATGTATTGTTTGTGATTGGCCTTGATGGCCAACTACAGAAGCACCAGGAAATCAAAAGCAGGAAATGAACAACAAAAAAACACCCCAAAAGCAGGAACTAAATTACATTTAAATTGGCTTCATTTTAAATAAGGTAGCTGACTTCAATCTGACATTTTTTTCTGATCTACCAGGACTGCAGTTAATTGCATTTCCCAATACTATAACGGTGCCTTCAGGAATTCAGAGTACAGGTAGTCCTTGACTTACAACAATTTGTTTAGTGACCGTTCAGCTATAATGGCACTGAAAACAATGACACCATTGCAGTATCCCTGTGGTCAACTGAGCAACATTTGTATGCTTGGCAACTGGCTCCCCATTTATGACAATTGCATTATCGTGGGGTAATGCGATCACCTTTTGTGACCTTCTGACAAGCAAAGTCAATAAGGAAGCTAACTTGATAACTGCAGTGATTCACTTAACTATGTGAAGCAAGATTGTAAAGTGGGGCAAGACTCACTTAACAATTTGTCTTGTTTAGCAACATAAATTTTGGGTTTGGTTGTGGAGGTACATAAGTCAAAGACTACCTGTACCTATATTTTTTTCCTGAATGCCATCACTCTGCTAAAATAATTCCCACAACACTGTAATATTACCTACTGTATTACTATTCTCTTCCTTCCTAGTACCTATCTCTTCCCACTTATGACTATAACCATGTTGCTTGCATCTTTACAATCTATATCATTTTATTTGTTTCCTAATATAATTTGATTGCTTATTAGTAACCTAGGACTATCACTAAGTGCTGTATCTTATGATTCTTTATAAATGTATTCTATTTTATTTTTCTTTACGTACACTGAGAGCATATGCACCAAAGACAAATTCCTTGTGTATCCAATCACACTTGGCCAATAAAAAAGAATTCTATATCTTATTCGTAGATTTTCTGAAAAGTATTCAGTTGGGGTTGGAGACTTTAAGGACGAATAGAATAGAATTCTTTATCTTTTGAGATGCAGTCATTGGTGTATAGAAAGAAGAGAAGTGGAGAGAGTACACAACCGTATCAAATTCACTTCTGAAATAAAAGATTTCTGGCTAAGAATTCAAGGCACGTAAGGTAATACCCACCACAGTAACTCTGACAAATATTTTAAAGAAAAACTTCTGCTTTATTAAAAGAACCAACATTTTGTAGTAATAACAAGCTTTGTAGTTGCTTCAAAGTTTTCTCAGTGGAAAATGATGAAAAATCATGAAAAGAGAAGGAGGGGATGATGGAATTGGGCCTGATGGTAAAAACCAAACAGAACTGTACTGGCAGCACCCTTAAATATATTTCCAGCATTTTGCAGTTGGTTTATAGCCAGCCCACTTTCTGATGGAAGACACATATTTTAAAGATTGTATTAAGCCAAGCTTATTAGGGAAAAATGCAGTAGTGTAGTTTTACTATGATTTGGGTTCTTGTTTATGCAAGATTGAGTTGTGGTTTATTAAATTCACTCCTCTTACATTCATGGGATGCCTTGATTAAAATCTAACTATGGCCATCTAATCAGATGGGCATAGTTCACACAAGTCACATATCATATAATTCATCTATTGTACTTCATCATGAGTGAATTCAACCAGAATTGTAATCCAGGTATGACATACCGTATTTTTCAGAGTATAAGACGCACCAAGGTTTTGAAGAGGCAGGGTTTTTTAGAGTAGGTAGGTAGACAGAGAGAGAGAGAAATACAGTAGGTAGCTAGGGAGAGAGAGGGTAGGTAGGTAAGTAGGTAGGTAGGTAGGGGGATAGAGAGAGAGAAATACAGTAGGTAGGGATAGAGAGCAGGTAGGTAGATGGAGAGAGAGAAATACAGTAGGTAGGTAGGGGGGAGAGAGGGAGAGAGAAATACAGTAGGTAGGGAGATAGAGAATAGGTAGGTAGAGGGAGAGAGAGAAATACAGTAGGTAGGGAGAGAGAGAGTAGGTAGGTAGGTAGGTAGAGGGAAAAGTAGATGTTGTTGTCCCTAGAAATGTAATTTAGTACCAATCGAGTTGAAGCAATTGCACCATATTTTTCACCAGAAGCAATTTCAGAAAGGAGAAAATACTAATTTGAAACATTCATCAACTATAACAACTTACGCCAACCTTTTCAGATTGCCGGTGCAGGATGTGTGAGAGGATGGGTTTGTGTGAAGAATAAGCGCAGTAGTGATTTTACTACCGGTTCTGTAGGCGTGACTGGATGGGTGTGTCCAAGTTGACATCACTTCTTTGCCCTAATGACAGGTGGGATTCAGTTAGTTTGCACCAGTTCCGGCGAACCGGTTAAGATTTTGTGGAGCTTGGAGAACCAGCGAATCGTGCCACGGCTGGCTCCACCCAGTCACCTCATCTCGCCCGCTCACCCACCATTGCTGCCTGCCTGCGTCCACCATTCTTGCCTGCCTTCCACCACGGCCCTGATCTCCCTGGGTGAGTGAGCCTGTAAGCAAGCCCTGATCAAGTCCCGACTCCCAGCCTAGCTGCTGCCGCCACAAGGCCCAATCAAGTCCTAACTCCCAGGCCGCCCTACCTGCTGCCGCCACTGTGCTCCCTCCCCCCCCCCCCCCCGGTCCCTGGGCTTGCATGACTTGCTTTGCCGTCAGTGCCACAGCTCCATCCCACACAGCGTTCTCAGCCTAGCTAGGTCCTTCCCCCATTGTCCCCGAGCTTGCCTAGCTTGCTTTGCTGTGGGTGCTGTGGCTCCATTCCATGCGGCGCTTACGGCCTACCTAGCTTCACACCGTCCCCGGGATTGCTTTGGCGCCGGCACCTCGGCTCCATCTCACACGATGGCCTAGCTACCTTCTCCCCCACTGTCCCTGGGCTTGCCTGGCTTACTTCGGCACCACAGCTCCATCCCAGGCAACACTCACAGCCTAGCTAGCTTTCCACCACCACCACCATCCCCGCCTGCCTTCCCTACTCCCTTCCACTCGGGCCCGCCATGCTTCCCTGCCTTCCATGCAGTCTTCCCGGTGAGTCCTATGGAAGGGAAATCAATACAATTTACAATTTTCCTTCAGCTTACCTTCCTGTGAGCGACTCCCGAGTGCCTCCAGCTCTCCTGCCTTGCTTCACGGCCCAATGCTGTTCACTGGATCAATGTGCGAGCAACTCCTGAATCTTCCTGCCTCCCACATGGCCTGCCTGCCTTCACCTAATTTTGGGTAAGTTCCTCTTTTTTTTAAATTTAGAATAAAAAATTCAATATCTACATGTTGTGTTGCTTGGGTTAGGGTTAGGGTTAAGCGGCACGAACGAGCGGCCTGCCTCCCAGACAACATGGGAAATGGTGCAGGCGAAGGAAAGTCCATTCACGGCTTGGCGGCAGGAGGGGGCATGGCATGATGGGGTTGTTTTGTTCCTCTTTATCTCGCGACGGCCATTCCACTCCATTTCATCACTGCAAAACTGCGCCATGGAGCTTTCCCCACCCACCACTATCCAGATACCCTCACTTCTCCCAAGCATTTCTTTGCCTACCTGATGTCCAGCTCTGTCGTGTTTCTCGCCATCATGTGCAGTGAAACGAAAGATTGTGTGGGGCTTAAAAAAAAAAATTCAAATCAATTCCAACTTCACGAGATCTTTTTCTTTTACAAGAAGTTGGAATTGTTTGGTTGAACTTTCTTTTTAGCCCCACACAAACTTTGGTTCCCCTGCACATGATTGCAAGAAACAAGACGGAGCTGTACATCAGGTAGGCAAAGAAATGCTTGGGGGATTTGGGGAAAGTGAGGGCATCACTGGGCAGTGGTGGGTGGGGAAAACTCTTCTGCCCACAAAGAGAAGAAGAGAAGGGTGAAAAGAAGAAAGGGCTGGAGGAGCTCCATCTCGCTCCACGCACCCCAATGAAAGGCAGCTGCAGCTCAGCTGCTTCCCTTCCCCGCAAAAAGGGCAATCAAGCATGGCGGGGGCCACGTTGAGGGGAGTACAGAAGGAAGGCAGGGGCAGGGGGGAAGCTAGTTAGGCCGCGACTCACAGGCTTACTTACCCAGGCAGGCAGATCAGGGCTTCTCAGTTGGTCTGCAGGCACCGCGTAGAAAGGCAACCAAGCCACAATGACTGGTCAACGCAAGCAAGGAGCCACACAGCGTGAGAAGTGACAGGGCGGGCGGGGGCAGGGCTAGCCAGAGATGGCATTTGCTGGTTCTCCGAACTACTCAAAATTTCCACCAGAACCGGTCCGAACCAGCTGAATACCACCCCTGGTGCGCGCCCATCCAGATTTATTTGTGTGAGCAACCAATGCACCCACTATTTGCACAAGTGGGGCTGCGAGTGGCCACTGCTCGTGTGAATAGGGCTGCGAGCACTGGCGCCCAGTGCTTCCTTGAGTCTAACGGCTTGCGCACTGGCAAGCGCTCACACGGCCCAGTTGCAAATAGGCCATGGCCTGGTAGTAGTCCACAGGTTGGGGACCCCTGAACTATAATTTAAAGGGGAAAACGGTTCAGAAGAAAACTAGTTTTCATAGCAGGTAGTCCTTGACTTACGACCACAGTTGAGCCCAAACTTTCTATTGCTAAGTGAGACATTGGTTAACTGAGTTTGCCTCATTTTATGACAACAGGAAGTTAAGTTAGTAACATGGATTCCCCATTGTCAGTCAGAAGATCACAAAAGGTGGATTGCACGATCTTGGGACACCGTCATAAATATGAGTCAGTTTGTCAAGCACCTCAAATTTTGATGAGGTGACCATGGGGATGTTTCGGTGGTCATAAGTGTGAAAAAACGGTCATAAGTAAGTTTTTTTTCAGTGCCATTGTAACTCTGAATGGTTACTAAATGAACTCTTGTAAGTTGAGGACTACCTATACTTACCTTGCCCTGCTTTGTGGTATGTACTCTGGATCTAAATAACTTTGAAAGCCAAATTGTGTTTTTTTCATTCTTGTTTTGTCTTTAAGGGTGTAGGAACAGAGAAGTGAGAAGACTTGAGACTCTGTAAAAAGTTCGGACAGAAGGTGAGTGAGAGCTGAACATGACTAAAACCCCAGGGAAGGTGATTGCAAGACTTGAACATTGCAAGAGAAAAGGAAGCGCTTCTTCGCATAATACAGGTAGTCCTCAACTTATGACCACAATTGAGCCCAAGATGTTTATTGTCAAGTGAGAAATTTGTTAAATATGTTTTGCCCCATCTTACAACTTTTCTCACCACCTTTCTTAAGTGAACCACTGCAGTTCTTAAATTAGTAACACGGTTGTTAAGCGGAGCTGGTTTCCCCACTGACTTTGCTTGCCCGAAGGTCGCAAAAGTAGTTCACATGACTACGGGATACTGCAACCGTCACAAATGTGACTCAGTTCTCAACCATCCCAAATTAGGGGACTGGAGACAATCATATGAAGAACGGTTGCAGGAACTGGGTATATTTAGTTTAAGAAAAAGAAGGACTAGGGGAGACATGATAGCAGTCTTCCAATATCTCAGGAGCTGCCACAAAGAGGGAGTCAAACTACTCTCCAAGGCACCTGAGGGTAGAACAAGAAGCAATGGGTGGAAACTAATCAAGGAGAGAAGCAACTTGGAACTGAGGAGAAATTTCCTAACATTTAGAACAGTTAAACAGTGAAAGTCCAATTGCCGCGGGGGGGGGGGGGGGGCACACAGAACCATAACCTGGATGACTGAGAATCTCCATAGGCATAAGATAAGATGAAAAATAAAAATATTTTCCCCATGCTAGCTAGGGAATTCTGGCAATTGAAGTCTGCACATCTTATACAATACAATACAATAGCAGAGTTGGAAGGGACCTTGGAGGTCTACTAGTCCAGCCCCCTGCCTAGGCAGGAAACCCTATACTGTTTCAGACAAACGGCTATCCAACATCTTCTTAAAGACTTCCAATGTTGGGGCATTCACAACTTCTGGAGGCAAGCTGTTCCACTGATTAATTGTTCTAACTGTCAGGAAATTTCTCCTCAGTTCTAAGTTGCTTCTCTCCTTGATTAGTTTCCACCCATTGCTTCTTGTTCTACCCTCAGGTGCTTTGGAGAATAGTTTGACTCCCTCTTCTTTGTGGCAACCCCTGAGATACTGGAAGACTGCTATCATGTCTCCCCTAGTCCTTCTTTTCATTAAACTAGACATACCCAGTTCCTGCAACCGTTCTTCATATGTTTTAGCCTCCAGTCCCCTAATCATCTTTGTTGCTCTTCACTGCACTCTTTCTATCTAGAGTCTCCGCATCTTTTCTACATCGTGGCGACCAGAACTGAATGCAGCATTCCAAGGCATTATAAAGTAGCATTAACACTTCACATGATCTTGATTCTGTCCCTCTGTTTATGCAGCCTAGAACTGTGTTTCCTTTTTGGGCAGCTGCTGCACACTGCTGGTTCATATTTAAATGGTTGTCCACTAGGACTTCAAGATCCCTCTCTTAAAGCAGTCAAGATTAAAAAAACACTGTTGTAAGGCATACAAAGTCACAATGCACATTGGAATAGTGTGCAGTTTGCAACCTGATTGTCTTTTTGACATTTGCCTCCTTGTGTCATCCCTTTCAGTTTTTTGTGGAGGGTATATATATATATATATATATATATATATATATATATATATATATATATATATATATATATATATATATATATATATATATATATATATATATATATATATATATATATATATATATATATATATACATACATACACACATATACATATATACATATATATATATACATATATATATATACACATACACACAGAAAGATCCTTTCATCTCACATGGATTTTTTTTCATGTCTCCTCAGGTATGCTTTGGTCCAGAAACTTTTCCCACAAACCGGACCCCTCTGTGGGTTTTCTTCCATGTGGATTCACTCGTGATTCATGAGGTTTTATCTTTGCCCAAAACGTTTCTCCCAGAGGGAGCATGTGTGATTTCTCTCCCACGCGGCTTCTTTCGCGGGATATAAAGCTCGATTTTGGCTTGAACCTTTTCCCGCAATCCCTGTATGAATACGGTTTCTCTTCCTAAGTGGATTCTTCCAAAGGTTTTTTAAGGCTGAACTTCCTACGCAGACAGAACACATGTACAGCTTTTCCTGGGTGTGGATTTTTCGGTGTAACTTGTTCTGTGCTTGAAGTTCTTCCACAGACTGAACAGGTGTAGTGTTTTTCTCCAGCATGAATTCTTTCATGGGGGGATTCATTGGCAAACATTTTCCTGCAGACAGAGCCCAAATATGGCATCGTCCCCATGTGGGTTTCTCATATATCAGAGAAGGCTGGCTTTATCGCTGCAGCTTCTCCCACAGACTGAGCATATATGCCGAGTTTTTCCAGCCTGGTCTCATTCATGGTTAGTGAGGTTGAACCTTTGCTTGAAGCTTTTCCCACAGAACATGCACGGTTAATACATTTTTCTTGTGTGTGGATATGCTTTCCTGTGAAATCAAGTTAGTTCTCTCACTCCTCCCTTTTCCACACACACGGAGCATATATAGGGTGTCTCTCCTGTAGGTTTCTTCTTGGATGCAAGATGTTTTGTGACTAAGAAGATTGCATCTTTGGTTCAAGCATTTCCCACACACTGAGCATGTGTGTAATTTTTCTCCCTTGTGGCCTCTCCTGTGGACAGCCAGATGACTTTTCCAGCTAAATCCCTTCCCACGGACCGAGCACGCATATGGTTTTTCTCCTGTATGGTTTCCCTTATGCCGTTTTTATGACGGAAGTCTTTTCTGTAAATAGGGCGTTTCCGTGGTATCAATTCTTCTGTGCTAGACCGGAGGACCAGGTAAACTTCTTGCCACAGGTGGGACAAAGGTACCTTTCCCATGTGAATTTGCTCCTGTCTAAGCATGCATGCTTGGTTAGTGAAGCATTTTGTGCACATGGACCACAAATATGGTTTTAGTCATCTGTGAGGGATCTTCCTGTGAAACAAAGGACAGCGCTCGGAGAAAAACAAACGGAGCATTGATATGGTTTTCCTCCTGTATGCATTATTTCGTGTCTGATGAGAGGTGTTTTTGTTGTGTCCTGGCCAGCAGATGGCACTGTGCAAGGCGCCTCTGATTGGCCAGGACGCGCCTGCCTCGGCGGGAGAAACCCTGCACTCCGATTGGTTCCCCGTCTGACAGCTCCCTGTATAAGTTGCACTCCCATTGGTTCCCCGTCTGACAGCTCCCTGTATAAATAGCTGTCAGACGGGGGTTTTGTTGCCTGTTGCTTGTCTTAAGTTCTGTTCGAATAAACCGTTCTAGTTGCTGTTAACCGGTCTCCTCAGTCATTTACCTCAGAACGCAAAACTGGCGACGAGGACTGGAGAACCGGATCCTTACTGCGTGCCTCCCATGGCTGCCGCTACTGTTTTTGCACCGTTTAGGCCAGAGTCTGAGGCATGGGGTGCGTTCCTGGAACGTTTTGAATGTTTTCTTCTCGACCATGACCTCACGGACCTGTCAGTTGACAGGAAACGCAGCATTTTCCTGCACTATTGTGGGGCTGAAATGTTCGCTACAGCTCAAGCTCTCTCCGCACCCTCCCCGGTCTACTCTGTGCCTTGGGACCTGCTCCTGTCTCGGCTTAAGCTCCATTACGAGCCCATGCCCTCCCATTATGCGCGACGCCAGTTCTTCCACCGCTGTGTCCAGAAAGAAGGGCAGTCCAAAGGGGTGTAGTGGTGGTGCAGACAGTCTAAAGTAGTGCGGAGTTTGCGGCCCATAAGGAGCTCTGCCAGCGAGTTGCAGAGAGGCCCATGGACCATCCAGCCATTCCAGAGACATCCGGCCCTAACAACGCCGCCTGCCGGCCCGACCAACAAACCACAACTAGCTCCGACGCCGCACAGCCCGCCTTGTTCTCGCCGGGACACATTTTGCAAACTAGCGCCATGTCCAGGGTGGGCCCTCCAGCATTGTTTGCGCAGCCAATCCAACGGAGCAGAGACACTCGCACTCCTCCGGTGGCAGCGGCCACACCCTTACTGAGATGCTCTCAGCGCGTGCGCAGACGCCCAGACTACTTCCACGAATATGCTTACGCAGTCCAGGGGAAAGGGGTGTTGTGTCCTGGCCAGCAGATGGAGCTATGCAAGTCGCCTCTGATTGGTCAGGACGCGCCTGCCTCTCGGCGGGAGAAACCCTGCACTCCGATTGGTTCCCCGTCTGACAGCTCCCTGTATAAGTTGCACTCCCATTGGTTCCCCGTCTGACAGCTCCCTGTATAAATAGCTGTCAGACGGGGGTTTTGTTGCCTGTTGCTTGTCTTAAGTTCTGTTCGAATAAACCGTTCTAGTTGCTGTTAACCGGTCTCCTCAGTCATTTACCTCAGAACGCAAAACTGGCGACAAGGACTGGAGAACCGGATCCTTACTGCGTGCCTCCCATGGCTGCCGCTACTGTTTTTGCACCGTTTAGGCCAGAGTCTGAGGCATGGGGTGCGTTCCTGGAACGTTTTGAATGTTTTCTTCTCAACCATGACCTCACGGACCTGTCAATTGACAGGAAACGCAGCATTTTCCTGCACTATTGTGGGGCTGAAATGTTCGCTACAGCTCAAGCTCTCTCCGCACCCTCCCCAGTCTACTCTGTGCCTTGGGACCTGCTCCTGTCTCGGCTTAAGCTCCATTACGAGCCCACGCCCTCCCATTATGCGCGATGCCAGTTCTTCCACCGCTGTGTCCAGAAAGAAGAGCAGTCCAAAGGGGTGTAGTGGTGGTGCAGACGGTCTAAAGTAGTGCGGAGTTTGCGGCTCATAAGGAGCTCTGCCAGCGAGTTGCAGAGAGGACCATGGACCATGGACCATCCAGCCATTCCAGAGACATCCGGCCCTAACAACGCCGCCTGCCAGCCCGACCAACAAACCACAACTAGCTCCGACACCGCACAGCCCGCCTTGTTCTCGCCAGGACACTTTTTGCAAACTAGCGCCATGTCCAGGGTGGGCCCTCCAGCATTGTTTGCGCAGCCAATCCAACGGAGCAGAGACACTTGCACTCCTGTGGCGGCAGCCACACCCTTACTGAGATGCTCTCAGCGCGTGCGCAGACACCCAGACTACTTCCACGAATATGCTTACGCAGTCCAGGGGAAAGGGGTGTTGTGTCCTGGCCAGCAGACGGAGCTATGCAAGTCGCCTCTGATTGGTCAGGACGCACCTGCCTCTCGGCAGGAGAAACCCTGCACTCCCATTGGTTCCCCGTCTGACAGCTCCCTGTATAAGTTGCACTCCCATTGGTTCTCCGTCTGACAGCTCCCTGTATAAATAGCTGTCAGACGGGGTTTTTGTTGCCTGTTGCTTGTCTTAAGTTCTGTTCGAATAAACCGTTCTAGTTGCTGTTAACCGGTCTCCTCAGTCATATACCTCAGAACGCAAAAGTTTTATGACTGAGTTTTCTTACCCCAGACTGAACAAGGGAATGGATTTTCTCCCCCACTCCTTTCATGGTTAATAAGATGGGATCTTTGACTGGAACATTTTTCACAGGTTGAAAACATATATGGTTTGTCACCTGTATGGCTGGGTTTTATGTTTAATGAGATGTAATTTTTGAAAGATTTCTTTCCACACACACAAATTAAGCATGTATAGAATGTCTCTCTTGTATGGATATTTTCCCCATGGTACAATAAATGGTATTTCCAACCAGTTGTCATCCTGTCATCTATTCTAAGTAAAAGAACCAAGGTGGCGCAGTGGTTAAATGCAGCACTGCAGGCTACTTCAGCTGACTGCAGTTCTGCAGTTCGGCTGTTCAAATCTCACCGGCTCAGGGTTGACTCAGCCTTCCATCCTTCCGAGGTGGGTAAAATGAGGACCCGGATTTTTGGGGGCAATATGCTGACTCTGTAAACCGCTTAGAGAGGGCTGAAAGCCCTATGAAGCGGTATATAAGTCTTATTGCTATAAAAGATTTGGGAAAAGCAACATGCAAATCTCAAAATACTCTGTTCTTGCAGCTTCTGTGACTTTGAAGCCCTGAAGTTTTCAGGAATGTGTACCTTTCTAAAACTGCAAACTGCACCATACGGCCTCCCTTTGAAACTGCAGCTTAGACACAGATATTTTAAAAACCCTAAAACCACCATTTAATTATGATTTCTCCATTAGCCTCTATTTTTAAAAAGTCACTTTAACAAAGTATGGTGACTGGGTTAACGCAATGGGCAAAGTTAGGCTACCCTTAAATTAAGCTGGTCACCAACTTCTCCGAAAATAAGACCTCCTTGGATAATAAGCCTAATTGGGCTTCTGAGCACATGTGCTAAAATAAGCCCTCCCCCCAAAATAATATTTAAACATGCGCAGTCGGTCGCCACCGTTTCCTCTGGTTGCTTGCCGCACAAACAATAGGTGGTGAGGAGGCAAGACTGGAAATGGAGGTGGGATATGCCTCATGCACCCCACATGCCCTTACCTGATAGCTGTTCTCGCAACCCTAGCCACTGTGCCCCTTCTGTCACGCTAATGGCTGCCACAAAAAGAACAGCATGCCCAGCATCGCACAACACATCAGCAGCCATGAGATGACCACGCTCACTGCCTCCTACAGCTGAAAAATAATAAGACCTCACTGAAAATAAGGCCAAGCACTTATTTTGGGGGTCAAAATTAGATCCTGTCTTATTTTGGGGGTAACACGGTATACTTTTTGCAGTTTTTTTAATGTACTGGTAGTCTTATGTTCTTCAACATATTGTGATTTTAAGCCCCAAATTTCTGTTGCTAAAACAAGACAATTGTTAAAATGAGTTTTGCCCCATTTTACCACCTTTCCTGCCACAGTTAAGTGAATTTTTAACTTAAGTTAGTAACATGGTTAAGTGAATCGGACTTCCCCATCATCTTTGCTTGTTCAGAAGTTGCAAAAGATGATCCCAGGACATTGCAACAGTCATAAGTGTGAAAAATGGATATAAGTCTCATTATTCAGTGCCGTTTTAACTTCAGACAATCACTAAACGAACTGTTGTATATTCAGGACTACCTGTATATCAGCGTAACTTGAGAAGCCACGCTTCACTAGTTCACACAACATTCGGAGCCAGTGTTTTTCAACTTGGCAACTTTCAGCTGTATGGACTTCAACTCCCAGAATTCCCCAGCCACTGTGTTTTTGGCAGTTGAAGTTCAGCAGTTGCTGAGTTTGAGAAACGAGCAAGAAGAAAAGATGCTTCTAGAATTACTGGTGGAGAAAGATAGTGGCTCGGCTGTCATTGATAGAAAACAAAAGATTTCTAATTCACTGTTTTACTATATAAGAAAGCCCTCAGGGACGCATGGAGGAAGGCTACCTGTAACAATTGGATTCCAGGGCAATCTTCCTATAAGTTTGGCCATAATTACTGAATTTGGAAGGCATGGTTTCCTAAAAATCAGAAACCAAACTTAGTTAAAAACTCAACTACAGACCTTTATATATGCACTGAAAGCGCGCCAAACATTAAAACAAGCCCTAACCCCTTCTGCCTCCCTGCTTGGCAGTCCACAACACCCCAGAAAATTAGGCGTGGCAAGATTTCAGTTGACCCCGTCTTTCCCTTGAATTATACCAAGATAAATTTCCATTTTCTCTCCAAATGGACAATGCAGAACAAAAAAATTGGTAAGTACCTTGGGGGGGGGGGGCTTCTAGTCCAACTCTGTTCAGGCAGGAAGATCCTATACCAATGATGGCCAACCTTTTTCTCGTGGCATGCCAAAACTGTGTCCTATCGCGTGTGCATGCCCACTCAATTCCCCCCCCCCAACTGCACATGCGTGTGTGACCCCCTCCCCATGCTCTGGAGGCTCCCAAACTTTCGGTTGGCCTGTTGGGGCTGTTTTTCCCCCTCCCCAGGCACCAGGAAAGCCTCCAGAGGCTGGAGAGGGCAAAAAATGGGCCACCAGAAGTTTGTTCCCAAACTTCGGGTTGGCCTGTTGAGGCCGTTTTTCACCCTCCCCAACCTCCGGAGGCTTTCCTGGTGCCTGGGGAGGGCAAAAACAGCCTCCTCTAGAAGGGTGGTAAATGAGGAGCTAAAAGCTGGTGTGCCACCAAATATGGCTCCTCATGTCGCAGGTTTGCCATCACGGCCCCTATACCATTCCAGACAAATGGTTGTCCAATCTCTTCTTAAGAACATCCAGTGATGGGTCACCCACAACTTCTGGAGGCAAGCCCTTCCACTGGTTAACTCTTCTCACTGTCAAGAAAATTCTCTAGTTTCTTTTCTAGTTTCCATCCATTATTTCTTGGTGGCAACCCCTGAGATATTGGAACACTGCAATTCTACGCTTGGTCACTAGGTGGCAGCAATAACTAAGATGTTACCTGGTTTGGAGAATTGAATTGAATACTTTGGTGGTTAAACACTTGAGGAATTTGTGCAGAAGCTCTCAGTGTATGTAAAGCAACCAAACAATGATAATCATAATAATATTAGTAATGGGGGAGTAGAAAATATAAAAAAATAATACTATAGCTATGTTATGTAGAATGAAACTATCAGCCAAATCTCCAGCATGGGGTTCGATTTTGACGCATGCTTGGTATCAGCTGCCATAGTAAGCGGTGGGGGGGGGGGCATGGCATTTGGGTTGGGGAAGTGAGCTAGTGAGGTGAAATCCCACGTGAACCGAAAGGGAGGTTTGCTCTCAATAATTCTTGCCCTGCCGAGTGGAGTTGTTTACATCCTGTCAAGGCGAACTGTCCTAGAACTCCAGGCGGGCAAAATACCTAAAGATGAGCTTCACACAACATCATAGTGGGGGTTGAGTGAACCCTCAGGGCTGGACTCTGGGGGAGGGGAAGGGGTTTGGGGAAACTTTCAATCTGCAATCTTTTAAGCTGCCAACATGTTTAGTCTCGCTTTTATTGTATTCACAGCAGTCATCCGATAGGTCTTGATTTCTGTCATCTGTATGCAATGCTTATCAACTCTCCACCATGATTCACCCTTTTCTCAGGGACAATTATCCCACAAAGTGTTGCGTGGAAGGCTGAAGCAATATTATGGCTAGTTTAGGAAGAAATGTCCATCTGTGTCCCATTCCAAGTGGGGAGAAAGACACTGGAAACATGGAGGCTGCTTGGAAGGATGGTTTTAATGGAGCAGAACCATTAAGCACATGGTCCTGGTTCAGCTGAACACATGGAGTGGAGAGTGAGATATATTTATCCCCCCCTCTTGGACCTTGCAAGAAATGGCTGTCAGACTCCCAGGGGGCTATACAGGGGTCTTAGCTAACTTTGTAGACTGTCATTGTCCCAGGCTTGGTTGAATCTTGCTGGGTGATTGAATTGAATTGAATTGAATTGCTTTATTTGTATGCCGCCCTTTTCCCTGGGGGGACTCAGGGCGGCTCACAATTCAGGGGGAGGGGGGACAAACAATTTACAAACATAAAGACAATACATCATTATAAAACACAACAGTCATACTATTCGAGTGGGGTTGAGGTCTCTAGCCCAGCCAGGTTTTAAGGGCTACGCGGGACAGCCAGGTTTTAAGGGCTACGCGGAAGGTCTGGAGGGTGGTGAGGGTACGAATCTCCATGGGGAGTTCGTTCCAGAGGGTCGGAGCAGCCACCGAGAAGGCTCTCCTCCGGGTAGTTGCCAGCCGACATTGGCCGGCTGATGGAATTCGGAGGAGGCCTAATCTATGGGATCTTATTGGCCTAGTGGAGGTAATTGGCAGTAGGCGGTCTCTCAAGTACCCAGATCCAATACCATGAAGGGCCATGATGATATAATGAAGAGGTTTCGTAGGCTGTCTGGGTCTCAGGCTTGGTTGAGATGTACTGGGTGATGATGTAATGAAGAGGCTTGTGTTCTGAAAGGGTATTGGGCAAGAGCCAAGGTGGCGCAGTGATTAGAGTGCAGTACTGCAGGCCACTTCAGCTGACTGTTATCTGCAGTTCAGCGGTTCTAATCTCACCGGCTCAAGGTTGACTCAGCCTTCCATCCTTCCGAGGTGGGTGAAATGAGGACCCAGACTGTGGGGGCGATATGCTGACTCTGTAAACCGCTTAGAGAGGGCTGAAAGCCCTATGAAGCGGTATAAAAGTCTAACTGCTATTGCTAATTCCTGTTATGGCTTAATGTCCTGGTTTGGATCTTGAGTGAGGGCTAATCCTAATACCCTGAAGCTCTGAACCCTGAAGGGGTTTTGTTTTGTAGATAGGATGGGCCAGTCTTTCTGGGGCTATTAACAAAGGTTGGGGAGGGTGCTTCCCAAGAGCATGTTTCTCCTTTTCTCATCCAGGGAGATATAATATTCTGCCTTTTTAATATTTCCTAGAATATTTCATTCTAGGAGAGAGGTGGGTGCTAACTTTCTATACTAGTATTGTGTCCTGCCAGCAGAGCTGGCAGCAGAGTCAGACAGTGAGAAGGTTGGGGAGGAACAGGGGCCAGTCCTGGAGACTGGGGAAGGCTCGGATGAGGGTTCTGCATCGGAGGCAGAGATGGGGGAGAGGCCATCTGGCAGTAATCAGGTCCTTACGGAACTAGACAGCAGTGAGGCAGAGGAACAGCTGGAGCCTGTTCCCAGTGTGCGCATGCGCAGAGCTGCCAGAAGAAAAGAACAACTCAGAAATCAGGATAGACTTGGGAGTAAAGTCACAGGTGGAAGGTGATAGGCCCCTCCCATAGGAAATAAAAGCAGAGTGAAAGGGGAGTGGACTTTTGCAGGAAACAATTTGGTCGGTCGTTCATTTCAGGAATGTGAAGATCTGTCCATGAATCTCAGAGACTCTGTGCCCAGGCTTTCCTTGCACAGCACCCCATTTGGAAAATATTTACATGACAGCTTTCCAAGCTAGATAAGGTCTGTAGTCATAAATATTCCTTTGAAAGGCTGTTTGCCAGGCCTTGCTGAATGTGAATGAGAGGAATTCACATTCGTTTAATAAAAGGGGGTTTGTCCGGACCAGGACATTGCTTCTTGCCTTTTGGGGAAGCCAACTCAGAACAACTAGAAAGAACACACACACGCGCACATAGCAGCAGCAGCAGCAGCAGCACATCACAGTAGGCAATTTCAAAGCTGACATCAAAGGCCAGAACAATAAGTCAAGATGGAAAGAAGAGGAGAAAGAGATTAGAAGATCATGCTCTCTGTGTGCCGTTAAGCATTGCCAATGCAAAAAGCTCACAGCATTATACCAAGGCATTATAAAGTAGTATTAACACTTGATGGAGGCCCCTTTTCAAAGTTGCTGTCCCCAGCTTGAAACTTATTTTTCAAAACTATTGCTCCTTGACTGACTGGTTCATGAATCCCTTAAAACAGGGGTGTCAAACTCAATTTCACTGAGGGCTGCATCAGGGTTATGTTTGAACCTTGGGGGGCTGGCGTGGGCGTGGTCAGCTTGACATCACTCGTGTTGGGGGCAATTATGGTGGCCTCAGAGCTTTGCCAGTGAAAACGGGTTCCCGATCTGTTTTCAATCGTAAGGGCCTGCAGACCTCTGCCAGCTAAAACGGAGCTTGAGTGGGTCATGCGTGCCCCCAGGGCCCTCTTTTCAGCCATGACAGCATCCTACAGCCCTCTGCCAATGAAAATAGAACTTCGTTTTCACTGGCAGAGGCACTGCAGAGTGGTCCTTCGCTGTTTCCAGGGCAGCCCCGTGGCCCAGATCTAAGCACCCCACGGGCCGGAGTTTGTCACTCCTGCCTTAAAACATTAAAATTGATTTATTAGATTGCCCCCCCTCCCATTTTAAAACTTTCTTGCTACAGTTAAGTGAATCACTGTAGTTGTTAAGTTAGCAAGCCAGTTGGTACATGAATCTTACTCCTCCATTGACTTTGCTTGTCAGGTCACAAAAGGTGTATGAAGTTTCCAAAAGATGACCTAATTAATTCCGAGCCTCAAGACAAAGTTCAAAAGAAATCCATTCATTTATTAGGATCAACATTTTGGCATGTTCTTCTATGGAGCCGAAACTGATTGCTGCTTAATTGCATTTGAACTTTACCCCTGTATCCCCTCCCTTCTGTCTGTGTCATAAATCACATCCACCAACAAGGTGCTGCGGCCGGCTATGAACATGCGCATTTCACACGCCAGCTTTAGGAATATGAGACCTGTGACTCTGGCCAAAGGTATGCATGGAATTCTCCTTTCTTTTTCTATGTCAACTTGATAGTAGTCATGGAAACACTTTACAAGTTGACAAGGTGATCACATGATCCTGGAACACTGAAACTGTCTTAAATATGAATCAGTTGCTACGAATCTGAATTTTGATCATGTGACCATAGCGATGCTGTCAACTGTTGTTTGGGAAATGATCATAAGTCACTTTTTTCAGTACCATTGTAACTTTGAACTGTCACTTAATGAACTGCTGTAAGTCGAGGACTACCTGTATTTGGAGTCAGTTTCCCATTCCCATCTTGCAAGCCTGCGAAGCTGAAGGAAGAACTGATGATCAGGCTTCTTGAAATGGAGGATGGAAGAATAAGGTTACTTGGCAGTTGTGTTATGTGACTTATGACCATTTTTCACACTTATGACTGTTACAGCATCCCCATGGTCACGTGATCAAAATTCAGGTGCTTGCCAATTGACTCACGTTTATGACAGTTCAAGGGTGCAGGGTCCATGTGACCTTTTGCGACCTTCTGCCAAGCAAAGTCAATAGGGAAACCAGTTTCCCTTAAGAACCATGTTACCAATTTACCAATTGCAGTGATTCAGTTAACAACTGTGGCAAGAATGGTCTAAAAATGGGGCAAATTCACTTCACAAATGTCACACTTAGAAAAAGAAATTTTGGGCTCAATTGTGGTTGTAAGTTGAGGACTACCTGTAGCTTCAAACTTAAAAACAAGAATTATATACGATTCTATTGGAAAATATTTTTGATCCTCTCTGCGGCCTTTCTTGAGTTACAGCAGGGGGCTTTATAGTACAATTACTCATGTTTTAATGACTAACTGGAACTGAGTATGTCTAGTTTAATAGAAAGAAGGGCTAAGGGAGACGTAATAGCAGTGTTCCAATATCTCAGGGGTTGCCACAAAGAAGAGGGAGTCAAACTATTCTCCAAGGCACCTGAGGGTAGAACAAGAAGCAATGAGTGGAAACTAATCAAGGAGAGAAGCAACTTAGAACTGAGGAGGAATTTCCTGACAGTTAGAACAATTAAATCAGTGGAACAGCTTGCCTCCAGAAGTTGTGAATGCCCCAGCACTGGAAGTCTTTAAGAAGATGTTGGATAGCCGTTTGTCTGAAACAGTATAGGGTTTCCTGCCTAGGCAGGGGGCTGGACTAGTGGACCTCCAAGGTCCCTTCCAACTCTGCTATTGTATTACAGTAATAAATTCCCTGAACTAATGTGAATCACTTTCAATGTGTTAAGAGTTGATGTAAGAACTGCCTCCAATGCAGTCCCACTGTCACAAAACACACTGCAGTGTGGTGGTTATTTAGGTTATTTATTTTAGGACACCAGTTCCCCTTTACCTGTTTTCCTTTTCTCTTCATTGGGTCGGCCTCTCCCACCCACCCACCCCAATTTCTGCAAGAGGCCCTCCTTCGAAGGAGGAAGTAGCCCCCTGCTAATCAGGACTGTCTGTTATCTGCACCTCTATAACTGTCTGGTTTGGTTCTGCAACCCAACAAGACAGACAAAAGACTTCAGAGGAGAATCAGAACTGCAGGGGAAAAAAACAATTACTACCAACCTGCCTTCCATTGGGGACCTGTACACTGCACGAGTCAAAAAGAGGCCCATGAAAATATATACAGACCCCTCACATCCTGGACATAAATTGTTTCAACTCCTACCCTCAAAATGACATCATAGAGCACTGTACTCCAGAACAACTAGACACAAGGACAGTTTTTCCCCGCGCCATCACTCTGCTAAACAAATAATTCCCTCAACACTGTAAAACTATTCACTAAGTCTGCATTACTATTACTATGAGTCTTCTCATTGTTCCTATCACCCATCTCCTCCCACTTATGACTGCAGGACTACAACTTTGTTGCTTGTATCCTTATGATTTATATTGTTTCCTAGTATGATTTGATAGCTTATTAGTAATCTTGACTATCACTGTTGTATCTTTTTATTCTTGATGAATGTATTTTATTCTCCTTATGTACACTGAGAGCATATGCACCAAAGACAAATTCTTTGTGTGTCCAATCATACTTGGCCAATAAAGAATTCTATTCTACTCTATATTCCATTCTATATTCTATTCTATATTCTATATTCTATAGCAATAGCAATAGCAGTTAGACTTATATACCGCTTCATAGGGCTTTCAGCCCTCTCTAAGCGGTTTACAGAGTCAGCATATCGCCCCCCACAGTCTGGGTCCTCATTTAACCCACCTCGGAAGGATGGAAGGCTGAGTCAACCTTGAGTGGGTGAGATTAGAACCGCTGAACTGCAGATAACAGTCAGCTCAAGTGGCCTGCAGTACTGCACCCTAACCACGGCGCCACCTCGGCTATTTATCTATTCCTTATTCTATATTCTATTCTATTCTATTCTATTCTATTCTATGGAGATCAACTCTAAAATTTATATATAAAATTTATAGGCTGCCCATCTTACCTTAGAGTACCTTCTACTCTATTATAGAAGAGAATAGAATAATATAATAGAACAGAACAGAATAAATTCTAAGGAGGTAGACTCTATAATTTATTTATATGCACATTTTATAGGCTGCCCATCTTACCTCAAAGTGCAACTCAGTTTGAGAAGCTTGAAAGAAGGACGGACAGACTAAGTTGAGAGATCTACTTTGGTTTTCTTTTATTAGAAAAAAGAAAATTGCAAAAAGATTTACAAAGCAGGCTTAAATGAATTTGTTTTTCAAGTCCCAGATCATTGTCCTTCCAATTCCTCATTTGTTTTTTTCCTTTTTACTTCTGAGACCACAGGGGCTGGCTGAACTTCATCTGTTTCTCTCCCTGCAGGGAGAACGTCTATCCTGTGGCTATCTGGAGCCCCAGCCGATGGTTTTTCGGCAGTCTCAACAGGAGTAGGACTTGTCTCCCATGTGCATCTTCTCGTGCCTGATGAGATGCGACTTCTGCCGGAAGGTTTTCCCGCACACGCAGCAGGTGTAGGGCTTCTCCCCCGTGTGCGTCCGCTCGTGTTGGCTCAGGCTGGACTTGAAGCAGAAACCTTTGCCGCACAACGGGCACCGGTACGGCTTCTCGCCCGTGTGGATCCTTTGGTGTTTAATAAGCTTAGAGCTCTCCTTGAAGGACTTCCCGCAGTCCGAGCAAATGTAGGGTTTCTCTTCCGAGTGGGACCGCTTGTGTTTAATGAGACTCGAGCGGTTATTGAAGCGCTTCCCGCAGACCAAACACTTGAACGGCTTCTCCCCGGTATGGATGATTTTATGAGCCATCAGCCACGAACTCTGGCTGAAGCACTTGCCGCAATCGGAACAGGCGTAGGGTTTCTCCCCCGTGTGGGTCCTCTCGTGAGCCAGGAGGTTGGCTTTGCGGTTGAAGCTCTTCCCGCAGTCCGAGCACTGGTAGGGTTTCTCTCCCGTGTGAGTCCTCTCGTGCGTAATGATGTGGGAACTCTGGCTGAAGCTTTTCCCACACACCGAGCACTTGTAGGGTTTTTCCCCCGTGTGCGTCCTCTCGTGCTTGACCAGGTAGGAACGCTGCTTGAAACTTTCCCCGCAGAATGAGCACTTGTAGGGTTTCTCTCTAACCGTGGATTTCTGGTCGTTAAAGGAGTCTGGGAGGGTGCTGGTACAGCCGGGGCCTTTTGCACAAAAGGAAGCCGCTTCAACCGCAGCTTCTGAATGGCTCCCCTCCTCGACCATAGATATCCCAGGAAACTCATACATGTTTTCCTCCAGCAAATCTCGGTTGAATTCCATATAGTCAGGCCTCACCATCCAACAGGTTGCCACCTTGGGCTCTGTCACTTCCCCGTTGCCTGTAGGAATTAAAAACAAAAAAAAAAGCAGCCAATGGATTACAGGAATATGAAAAGTACCATATGCTGTTGGTTTGTCTGCTCATGTTCCTGAGAGCATGAAGCAAACTCCTTGTCCCGACAAAACCCCCTTTTATTAATTTACTGTGAATTCTGCTTCTTCACATCCAGCAAAATCTTTCAAGGGAGGATTTACTGTTGCAGACCAGAGGTGGGTTGCTCCCGCTTCGGCCCGGATCGGATGAACCAGTAGTAGCGGCAGCAGGAGGCTCCGCCCAATGGCCCGGACGTTCCTGCACATGCGCACCCAAACCAGTAGTAAAAAAAATTGGCAACCCAACACCGTCGCAGACCTTATCTGGCTTGGAGAACTGAAAGGCTGATATCTCTAAAACTTGGCAAGGAGTCTCGGAGAGTGCAAATTCCACTCCCCTTTCGCTCCTCTTTTATTTTCTCTGGGAGAGGCCATTCATGGTCGACCTGTGGCCTTACTTCCCAGTCAACCCTTGTTCCTTAGCTGTTCACTTCATCTGGCAACTCTGTGCATGCACACGCTGGGAACAGGCTCCAGTGTTCGTCTGCCTCACTGATTGATGTCTGACTCTGAAGGCAGCTGATAACTGTCAGACGGCCCTGGCCCTCTCACTGCCTCCGACACAGAGCCCTCATCAGAGCCTTCCCCAGACTCCAGGACTGGCCCGTGTTCCTCCCCAACCTCCTCACTGTCCGAATCTGCTGCCAGCTCCGCAGGCCACTGGCGGACCACTACAGCTCAATAGCTGTTTCCCAAATTTCACCAAGTCAGTGAAAGATCCAGGGTGTTGTGCGAAGCAGCTGACCCAGCAAGCATTGGATAAGCAATTCTCAATCTTAGCAACTTTCAGAGAGGAGGATTTCAACTCCCAGAATTCCCCCGCAAGCATGCCCAACACCCTTGAAAGGGTTGGCGACTCACTGGGGTGCAGATAAGTCCTTGACTTGCAACCCTTCGTTTAGGGAGCATTCAAAGTTATGGCACTGAAAACAGTGACCTATGACCGTTTTCACACTTGTGACCATTGCAGCATTCCCTGTGGCCACGTCATCAAAATTCAGATGCTTGGCAACTGGCTCATGTTTATGACGGTTGAAGTGTCCCAGGTCATGTGATCATCTTTTGTGACCTTCTGACATGCAAAGGCAATGGGAAGTCAGGTTCACGTAACAACTCTATAGTGATTCACGTAACTACTGTGGCAAGAAAAGTCGTAAAATGGGGCGAAACTCATTTAAAAACTGTCTTATTTAACAATGGAAATTTTAGGCTCAATTGTGGTCATACATTGAGGCTAATAACTGTACATTTGTTGCTTGAATCCATCCTGGGAGCTTCCCACAACGTACATCCTCTCTACAGTGGACTTATTTTCCTGATCACCACAAGCATCCACAGGGAAGTTAAAAAGTAATACTAAAATCTGCCATGGTCATAGCCCTGACTACCTTTTTTTTAAACCCGTGTATAAGGGACAGGGATTCAGTTGCGCAGTCACAACTACTTTTAACTTTTTTTAAAATACACCCACGCACACAAAGACAGCCTCAATAATCTTGTTGCGAATATTCCTTTTCATGCCTTGCTTTGCTCTGAACTTACACCAGGAACCAAGGCAAAGACTGGCTGTCTCTGAATTGCAGGATCGGCCCTGCCAGTAGGCAAAGGAAGGCAGCCATGGCAGGAAGCCAATCATCAAAACCATAAAAAAAGCAGAAGCTAGAATATTTTGGACATGTTACTGTATTTATAAGAGTATAAGACGCACCAGAGTATAAGATGCACCAAGATTTTGAAGAGGTAAATATTTTATTAAAAACTTTCTGCACCCTGCAGACCTCCCAAACTCTCTGCACACCTCATTTTTTTGTGAAAAACGGGGCATGCAGAAAGTTTGAGAAGCCTGCAAAATGCTCCTGGAGGGAGGGTGCAAAAACGAGCAAAAAACGGCCCCTTTTTGCAATTTTTTTTGCCCAAAAAAGGGCATGCATAGCCTTTAGGCGGCTTCTAGAGTGCTCCTGGGGGCTGGAGGGGGGGACAAAAATGAGCAAAAAATGAACCCGTTTTTCACTCGTTTTTGCCCTCCCCAGCCCCCAGGGGCACTTTGCAAGCCTCCCAAACCCTCTGCATGTCCATTTTTGTGAAGGGGACGGGGTTTCGGGAGGCCAAAAATGCTGTATTCAGTGTATAAGACACATCCAGATTTTCACCCTCTTTGGGGGGAAAGGTGCATCTTATACTCCGAAAAATACAGTATGTGACACCCAGAAAAATACGGCATACTTCACTTCATCCTCCAGGGAAAGACTGAAGGCAAAAGAGGTCCAGGCAGAAGAAGAACATCAGGGCTTCAAAATCTAAGGGTCTGGTTTGGACAAATCTCAGCAACACTTTTTCATGCGGCTGTTGACAAAAATAGGATCACCAACATGATCAGCAACATCCGATGACGGACATGGCAGAAGAAGAAGAAAAAGAATCTTCAGACATTTTCTGACAGTTCTCCTAAAGCAGTGTTTCTCAACCTTGGCAACTTGAAGATGTCCGGACTTCAACTCCCAGAATTCCCCAGCCAGCATTCGCTGGCTGGGGAATTCTGGGAGTTGAAGTCCGGACATCTTCAAGTTGCCAAGGTTGAGAAACACTGTCCTGAAGGACCAAATCAGATAACCAGCTTGGCCTCTGAATTAGCCTGCTTGCTTGAATGCGGCCCAGGGTATTTTCCCATCACCAGCACAGGTGGTCCTCTACTTACGACCATAATTGAGCCCAAAGTTTCTGTTCCTCAGTGAGACATTTGTTAAGTGAGATTTGCCGCATTCTACGACTTTTCTTGCTGCAGTTGTTAAGTGCATCACTGCAGTTGTTAAGTCACACAGTTGTTAATTGAATCTGGCTTCCCCATTGACTTTGCTTGTCAGAAGGTCGCAAAAGGGGATCACGTGACCCCAGGACGCCGCAACCGTCATAAATATGACTCAATTGCCGGGTGTCTGAATTGTGATCACATGACCACGGGGCTGCTGCAACGGTTTGTAATTGTGAAACGTGGTCGTAAGTCACTTTTTTCCAGTGCCATTGTAACTTCGGATGGCCACTAAATGAACTTTTGCTAGTAAAAGAGTAGCTGTATTGAAGTAAGATATAGTTCCCAGGCCAGAAGTGGCCTGGACATGGAAAGAGCAAGAAATTCCCTTTTATTATTTGTTTCTGGAAGCAAAGTCAATGGTGGGTTCCGGATTCCGTCGCAACCCGTACACTGTGACAGGGCTGGGCGTCCACCTCGGGCACGTATGCTGCGCACGCAAGCATACCCACCACCCTGCGACGCTCCAGCTGCTTGGCAGAGGTCACGCAGGCACTGTACACGGGTGTGCAAATGGTCCGATTGGCTTAAAAACAGGTAAGGAACGCAGGCAGGTCCATCAAAACAGCGTTCCGCTACAGTGGCCATTGGTACGCCCATACCAGGGCATACCGTCTGGAACCCACCACTGAGTGGAGTGTCTTGATCCAGCTGCCCCCAAATTCTCTTACCCAGCAAGCTCGCATTTTCATCCTCTTCCGCGATGGCCTCCATGGGAAGTTGGATCTTTACCGAATCAGAGAGAGAACTTCGGCCGTCTTAGCAGAAGCGACTCTCTCTTTCTCCACTACCTGATGCCTAGGAGGAAAAAAAAGAGAATACCATGAAGAGGCATGTATCAATTTCTTCCCAGACCTGGTAGGAGGAATCAAGAGCCTCACCATGATCACATGGCAGGAACCGGAAGCAAATTTCTCTCCTTAATCTTTTTCAGATCATTTTCCGCCCCCCAATTTCTGCTTTTACAGGTGGTCCTCGACATACGACCACAACTGAGCCCAGAATTTAGGTTTGCTAAGTTAGAAATTTGTTTTAAGTGAGTTTTGTCCATGTTTTGCGACTTTTCTTGCCACGTTTGTGAAACGAATCTCTACCGTTGCTAAATTAGTAACACGCTGTTAAGCGAAATCTGGCTTCCCCATTGAGTTTGCTGTCAGGAAGTCGCAATAGGCGACCACATGACCCCCGGACACTACAACCGTCATAAATATGAACCAGTTGTCAAGCATTCGAATGTAAATCACGTGACCACTGGGGATGTTGCAAGAGTCACAAGTGTGAAATGTGGTCAGAAATCACTATTTTTGGTGCTGTTGTGATTTTGAACAGTCATTAAATGAACTGCTGTAAGTTGAGGACTAGCTGTATTTCTAGTGCTTCTGCTTTTCCATTCCAAAATCAAATTTGAAGGCATTTAATCCTTCCTTAAGAAAGAAGTAATGTCTAAGATGTACTAGTGCTATTACCGTATTTTTCAGAATATAAGACGTACCTTTTTCCCTCAAAAAAGGGGGTGAAAATCTGGGTGCGTCTTATACACTGAATACAGCATTTTTGGCCTCCCGAAACCCCGCCCCTTTGCAAAAATGGACATGCAGAGGGTTTGGGAGGCGCATAGTGCTCCTGAGGGCTGGGGGGGGGCAAAAAAGAGGGGGGGAAACGGGCCAGTTTTGCCCAGCCCCCAGGAGCACTCTACAAGCTTCCCAAAGCCTCTGCATGCCCCTTTTTCCCCAAAATACCTGACCCGTTTAAATCAGGGCTTAAACAATATATGTGTTGCAATCATGGCAATACTTTAAACCAGTGTTTCTCGACCTTGGTGACTTTTAAGATGTGTGGACTTTAACTCCTGGCGGGGGAATTCTGGGAGTTGAAGTCCACACATCTTAAACTCACCAAGGTCGAGAAACACTGGTTTAAAGTATTGCCATGATTGCAACATAGAAGACCTTTGGCTGACAGGCAACCCTTATATGTAAACTTTTAAGATGTGTGGACTTTAACTCCTGGCGGGGGAATTCTGGGAGTTGAAGTCCACACATCTTAAACTCACCAAGGTCGAGAAACACTGGTTTAAAGTATTGCCATGATTGCAACATAGAAGACCTTTGGCTGACAGGCAACCCTTATATGTAAACATTAACTTAAGTTAATGAGCTGCCCTTCCAACCGTACAGTGTTGCCTTTTCCTACATTTCCCAGTTAGGAATTGGCCCCTGCAGGAATTCTCTATTGCTGTGGCAATGAGAGAGGGGGGGGGTCAAAACGGCAGGAGTAGCATTGAGACACAAGCCCTGCCTCCTTTTCGACGAGCATTGCCATTGGATGCAGAATAAAAAGGGGGCAGGGCTCAGATGCTATGCTCGCTATCTTGCATATTTGATGCGCGCTTTCCCCTTCCTATACAGGGAGTCCTCGGCTTACGTCCACAATTGAGCCCAAATTTTATTCTGCTAAGCGAGACATTTGTTAAGTGAACTTTGCCGGGTTTTACGATCTTTCTTGCCACCATTGTTAAGTGAATCCCTGCAGCTGCTAAGTTAATAACAGAGTTGTTAAGCGAATCTGGCTTCCGCGTTGACTTTGGTTGTCAGAAGGTCGCAAAAGGGGATCACGTGACCCCGGGACACAGCAACTGTCATAAATATGAGTCAGTCACCAAGCATCAGACATTAATCAAATGACATCTATTTAGCCATCCATTAATTGGAGTTTGCTATCCATTTATTGCTATCTATTAAATGCAGTTATTTCTATTTAAATAGAACTGCATATTTTTAATATAAAAAAGACAACATATTCATTATCATAATAGGCTGCTGTTAGCATCTTTATTTAATTTCAGTGCCATGGGGACACATGTTCACCATTTACTATCATTACATTAATTGCTATCCATTAATCCATTAATTGTTACCCATTAATCCATTAATTGGGATTTTGTTATCCATTTATTGCCATTTAATAATTATCCAATTATTTCCATTTAAATAGTACCATATATTTCTAATGTATAAAAGACAACATATTCATTTTCATAATAGTCTGCTGCTAGTATCTTTATATAGTAATGCATACAGACAGGCAGATAGAATAAAATATAATTCTTTATTGGCCAAGTGTGATTGGACACACAAGGAATTTGTCTTTGGTGCACATGCTCTCAGTGTACATCAAAAGACAAGATACATTCGTCAAGAATCATAAGGTACAACACTTAATGATAGTCATAGGGTACAAATAAGCAATCAGGAAACAATATCAATATAAATCATAAGGATACAAGCAACAGTTAGTCCTGCAGTCATAAGTGGGAGGAGATGGGTGATAGGAGCGATGAGAGGACTAACAGTAATAGTAATGCAGCCTTAGTGAATAGTTTAACAGTGTTGAGGGAATTATTTATTTAGCAGAGTGATGGCGTTTGGTGGATGTGAAGAACAGTGAGGGCTGTTCTTGTGTCTAATTGTCTTGGTGTGCAGTTGCTCTATAGTGTCGTTTTGAAGGTAGGAGTTGAAACAATTTATGTCCAGGATGTGAGGGGTGTGTAAATATTTTCATAGCCCTCTTTTTGACTTTTGCAGTGTACAGGTAGTAATTGTTTTTTCTGCGGTTCTAATTATTCTCATAAGTCTGTGTCTGTTTTGTTGGGATGCAGAACCAAACAAGACAGTTATATCGATGCAGATGACAGAGTCAATAATTCATCTGTAGAACTGTATCAGCAACTCCCTGGGAAGTTTGAGCTTCCTGAGTTGGCGCAGGAAAAACATTCTTTGTTGTGCTTTTTTGATGATGTTTTTGATGTTAAGTGTCCATTTTAGGTCTTGATATGATAGAACCTAGAGATTTGAAGATCTCTATTGTTGATACTGTGTTGTCTAGTATTGTAAGAGGTGGTAGTATAGGAGGGTTTCTCCTAAAGTCTAACACCATTTCTATGGTTTTGAGTGTGTTCAGTTCCAGATTGTTCCGGTCGTACTACGAGGCTAGTTGTTCAACCTCCCGTCTGTATGCAGTTTCATCGTTGTCTCGAATGAGACCAATCACTGTAGTACCATCTGCAAACTTCAGTAGTTTAACAGATGGATCGTTTGAGATGCAGTCATTGGTATAGAGAGAGAAGTGGAGAGAGAGCACACAGCCTTAGGTGGCTCCTGTGCTAATTGTACAAGTATCTGATGTGATTTTGCCTAGCTTCACCTGTTACTTCCTGTCTGTTATATAGTTTTTATCCCCAAGAAACCTAGGGATATTGTTTGTGGTTTCTATATTCAGAATACAGACTATCCTATGACGCAGAATTCTGCTCTTATGTTAGACTAAGTCTTGTCACTGTGACCTTAAGACATCTTGAATTCATGCGGAAGAGAAATTACAATTCCATTTTCCCAGATAAAAAAAATCAAAATGCAATAAGAAATCACACAATATTTAGAAGCTGTTTCTAAGCAGACATGCATTCTTGGACATTACACATACTGCAAGGATTGATTGACAAGCAACTTGACATGACTGGGAATTTGGAATAAATCTGTGAAAATACCTACAGACTCCTCACATCCTGGACATAAACTGTTTTCAACTTTTTCCCTCAAGATGATGCTCTAGGGGATTGCACGCCAAAACAACTCGACACAAGAACAATTTTCCCCCATGCCATGACTCTGCTAAACAACTCCTACAACACCGTCAAACCCTCTAGGAGGGCTGTATTACTATTAAACTTCTCCATCTTTCCTATTACCTATTTCCTTATCCTCTTATGACTATAGCTTTGTTGCGTGTATCTTACGATTTATATTTTTTCATTAATTTTCCTAGTATGCTTTATGTTGATTGCTTATTTAGTATCCTATGACTATCACAGTTTTGTATATTATTTTTGATTAATGTATTTTATGATGATTATAATCAAGACTTATCACTTGTTTCTTGTATGTACATCAGAGCTTATGCACTGGGGACAAATTCCTTGTGTGTCCAAACACACTTGGCCAATAAAGAATTCTATTCTATTCTAAACACAGTATGGAAGAACAGGGCCCCCGGGGAGGGGGGGGAGTCCAAGAAGAGTTCAGATCAAAGGCCAATCCAGACCAGCATTCCTATTGGCCAACCAGATACTTCAAAGGGAATTGGCTAAGCAGAACAACATTTTCATTCTTGTTTTCTTTAGAAATTAACGTAGCAAGCTGTTTGCAAATATCAGGGCTACTAGCCACTAAGTCTAGTCTAAATTACCCTACACACTAGTTTAATGAAAAGATGGACTAGGAGCAACATGATAGCAGCGTTGCAATATCTCAGAGGCTGCCACAAAGAAGAGGGAGTCAAGTTATTCTCCAAAGCACCTGAGGACAGGACAAGAAACAATGGATGGAAACTAATCAAGGAAAGAACTAACCTAGAACTAAGGAAAAATTTTGTAACAGTGAAAACAAAGCAATGGAACGGCTTTGTGAATACTCCCAACACTGGAGGTTTTTAAGAAGAGATTGGACAACAATTTGTCTGAAATGATGTAGGATTTCCTGCTTGAGCAGGGGGTTAGACTAGAAGATCTCCAAGGAGACCCTTCAAACTGTTATTCTGTTATCCTGATAGTTCCCTTTTCCCAGACCAAGCAAATCCTCTGCTAGCATACAATGCAGTATCTGAATTGATACATTCCCCCTGCAATCATTTCCCAGGATCAGGGTTGCAAATGTCGCTCCCGTGAAAGACTGAATAAGCCACAGTCCTCAATTTATGACCCACATGCAGTCATTATTGATCGATATTCCTCCCCCCTCCCCTTTCCAATCCCTTTTAACAGGTAGCCAGGCATCTTGACGTGACACTGAGCGTCAACCCTGGCTGCCAATCAAGGAGAATATATGTAGCTCAAGGATCTTTGTTGCTCTCTGAGCTTGCTTGTTTTCTTGCAGACGTTTCATAACCCAAGCTAGGTAACATCATCAGTAGGAAGGGCGGTTTGCTGTCCGTTTAAGTTCTGGTGGCTTTTCCTGTTGGTGGGAGGGTGGTCTTAGAGATTCTTTGGTTGGGCCGTTTACTGATGGTTCTTTTGCAGCTTCTTGATTACTTGATTGTTGGTCTGATGTTAATCTTGGAGTTAATCTAATGCTGATCTGGGTGCTGCTTGCTGCTGGAGAGGTCTTTGGATCTTTTTTGTTCTATTTTGGACTGGTTGCTTGTCTCTTTTGCATAGTATATAGATCAGTGATGGCTAACCTTTTTGTCATCACGTGCCAAAATGTGCGACACCACACGCTCGCATGCCCACTCACAATGCAATGCACCCCACACCCCTACATAGGTGCATGGGCTCCCCCCCACCCCACTCTCCCCCCACGCATGCACGCCCTGTTTTGGGCCTGGCAGATCTCCCTGAAGCATCCTTGGACCAAAAACGGGCCATGCAGAGAGAGGTGCCACATCCCCCTGCAGAGTTTTTTCCTGAACGCCATCACTCTGCTAAACAAATAATTCCCTCAACACTGTCAAACTATTCACTAAGGCTGCATTATTATTGCTATTAGTCTTCTCATTGTTCCTATCACCCATCTCCTCCCACTCATGACTGTAACTTTGTTGCTTGTATCTTTACGATTTATATTGATTGTTTCCTAGTATGATTTGATTGCTTATTTGTGCCCTATGACTATCATTAAGTGCTGTACGGTATGATTCTTGACGAATGTATCTTTTCTTTTATGTACACTGAGAGCATATGCACCAAAGACAAATTCCTTATGTGTCCAATCACACTTGGCCACTAAAGAACTCTATTTCTATTCTTCCTGTTTATTGATGACTGATTTGTCAGGATGCCAAACAACCCAACCAAAGAATCTCTAAGACCACCAAACCCACCAACACTGACATGGCAACCCACCAGAACATAAACTGACAGCAAACTCAATTCCTTGCTAGCACAGATGATGTTACCTAGTTTGGGTCACCAAACGCCTGCAAGAAAACAAGCAAGCTCAGAGAGCAAGAAAGACAATTCAATCCTGGCTGATCATCGGCCAAGCAAAACTCGATTAGCCCAGGCCTGGATGGGAGACCACCAGTAAATCCAAGCTCGTGGAAAACCTCTGTCCAGCGCTTAGGGAACAATAAGGACGACTCCTTGAAGCCCCCTCCCCCGGGAAGGCAAAGGATGGAGGGGAGGGTTGACTCTCGCCTGTCCGATCCCGCCTCCCTTGCAGCACCCTTTTTTGGGTGGACCCCGCTTTTTCCTCCCGAGGCAGAAAAAGACCTGGAGCTCCCCGGGGAGAAAAACTGGTAAGAGGCAACCCGAAAACAATATGGACGCACGTCCCCGGAGTCCGTCCCCCCCACTCTCCCCCGGAGCCCTGCCTCGCCTCTCTCCGCGTTGCAAAGCCGGCCCAAAGACGCTGACCTTCCCCGCTCCCGCCGCGGGCTTCGGTCTCTTGTCCGCCCGCCCGGTGGGTCTTCGTCTCGGTTCTCCCGGGCTGACCTTCCCTCGCCGGGCGGGCGGGTGAGCGGACGAGCAACAAAGGTTAGTCCACCTGCAGTCACCGCCAGTCGCGGACTGAGCTGTCCGCTGGGAGAATGGAAAGGGGGCGGGACAGGAAGAGTCCGCGCCCCCTCCCCTTCTAAAGGGGCCCTGGCCGGCATTTCCTGTTCCCTCCTCTCTAGGAATGGTGGATCCGCTGCTTTAACTATTTCAGCAGGGGGAGAGACAAGGATGGGGAGGAAGCGGAGGATAGAGCGCCCACGGGGGAAATCAGGATTTGGGGGGTGGGGGGCGATGACAGGCGTGGTGATCTGAGCGATTGATTTTGCAGGGATGGGGGGTGAAAGCCCAGCAAGTGGGAAAGCTTGAGAAGGGCTTGGAAACGGAGATTGTAAATTTTCTTAAAGCATCGTAAGGAAAGTGTGCATGATAACCAGAGAGGGGTGGGCTCGCAAATCTCTGGCTGCTGAATCAACATCCCAATCTTTGCCTTAAAATTTAGGGAATGTCCTCTGCACCTTCTATGACGCAGCGGTATCTTATGCAGGTGTATATTATTGTTATGTGCACAGTTGTTTGCTCCCAGTTATTTATGCTGCTGGTGATGGCTTTCCTATGCATCTCGTGTTTTCCTCAAAAATCCTAGGATATCAGTGTAGAGTGTGCAAGCAATGTGAACTTTTGCAATGATGGTAACTGATTCGCAATAGCACTTAGACTTACTTATATACCACTTCAACAGTGCTTTACAGCCCTCTCTAAGCGGTTTACAGAGTCAGCATATTCCCCCCTCAAACAATCTGGGTCCTCATTTTATCCACCTCGGAAAGATGGAAGGCTGAGTCAACCTTGAGAAGGCAGTCAGCAGAAGTATCCTGCGGTACTGCATTCTAACCACTGTGCCAGGACTGATGGATGGTAACTGATGGGCGGCAACTGATGGAAATTGACACATTCAATGCATAGGTTTTGTAGCTTAGGAATAGGAATGTGGAAAATAAAGTGCTGTTTTTGCATCAGACCTAATTTAACATTTTTAAGAACATGTACTTAGAAAATAATGTGGCTTAGAATAAGAAGAAAGAATAAAAGTCTCTGGAGATTCTCAGTTATCCAGGTCATGGTTGTCCCAAAGGTGCTTTTTCAGGGGACAACTGGACTTTCTTGTTTTTTCTTTTGAAGACGTTTTGCTTCTCATCCAAGAAGCTTCTTCAGCTCTGACAGGACAGTGGGGAATGGAAGGATTTCATTGGAATATAAACCCTTCCATTCCCCCTGTCCAGTCAGAGCTGAAGAAGCTTCTTGGATGAGAAGCAAAATGACTTTTAAAAAAACCCAAGAAAGTCCAGTTGCCTCTGAAAAAGCACCTTTGGTACAAGAAAGAGTAAAGTTAGAAGAACAGGGAATGTCTGTGGCCTTACAAAGAAAAGCTACCTGATAGAAACATGCCATCTGACAGTTTGATTACAAGAGCTTACAAAGAAGCATAGATAATAAAGAAACTGTTTATTTCAGTTTCTGATGCAAATTGGGATGAAGAAAGGTGGATCTTGTGGGCAAGATGAAACTGTGCTCACTCACTGCTAAAAGCAAACAAGAGAAAAGGGGAATGAAGTAGAGGGTGGTGGAGAGATGTAAAGAGGGAGGGGATTCACACAGGTGAAATCTGCATTCCGGAAAGGTTGCGAACTTTGTGGTCCTTGTCAAATGGGAAAACAAAGGAAGGGCCAAGGGAATAGAATGCCAAAACATCACAGGTGAGAGTGTGGGAAAGAGAAAGAGGGAGGGAGGGAAAGATGTGTGTGTGTGTGAGAGAGAGAGAGAGATTGTGTGTGTAAGAGAGAGAGAGACTGTGTGTGTGTGTGAGAGAGAGAGAGAGAGAGAACAAGAGTGTGTGTGAGAGATTCTCTGTGTGTATAGAAAAAGATTGTGTGTGTGTGTGTGTGAGAGAGAGAGAGAGAGAGAACGAGGGAGTGTGTGAGAGAGAGGGGAGGGAGGGAGAGAACGAGAGAGGGTGTGTGTAAGAGAGATTCTGCGTGTAAGAGAGACATTGTGAAAGAGTGAGGGAGGGAGACTAAGGGAGGGAGTGTGTGAGAGAGAGAGAGGGAGGGAGAGAGAACGAGGGAGGGTGTGTGTAAGAGAGATTCTGCGTGTAAGAGAGACATTGTGTGTATGTGAGAGAGAGAACGAGGGAGGGAGGGTGTGTGTAAAAGAGAGATTGTGTGTGTGTGAGAGAGAGAGAGAGCGAGAGCGCACAAGACCACAGGTGGAGAGCACAATACGCGAGCGCTGCCTTCCCGGTCTAGACCGCCCTAGTGAAAGTGGAAAGGTGGCGCGGCCGTGCAAAAACGCCGCGGGAAAGGTTTTCTGCCGCCGCACAGGTGAGCGAGGGAAAGTGGGACGGGCCCGGAAAGCAGGGCAAGGAAGAGGAGGCTCCCAGCAGGCCGGGATAGAGCTGGCGAAAGGCCAGACAGAGGCGCCTATCTCCCGAAGCCACCGCCAGAACTGCTCGCCGCGTCCTCCAAGCAACCTAACCTCGCTCTCTCTTCCCAGCGGCGCGTCTAGAGCGAAAGGGACGCGCCGAGAGGAGGCACGGCGCTCCCACTGACCCCCACCCCTCTTTCCAATGGGGGTTTGTTGGGAACGTGAGACGGCTGTTTATTTTCTTTGGACGCGAGCCCGGACTCCCCCGCATCTCTGCAACGACGCCAGCCCTACGGGGGCGAAGCAATACCCCGGGGTCGCCCGGCCTTTGGGCTCTTGAGAAGGCAGCCTGCCTGGAGTTCTCTTGGGCTTATTTCCAGGTAAGCGTCCTGCGATCCTACTATACCTGTTTGGTAAGCCTCGCTGAACTCAACGGGCTTTCTTTTCTTTTCTTTTTTTTCTGTTTAAGCGAGCAAGTAGTGGGCTGCACTACTGCAGGTGGCATAGTATTAGAGTCAGGGAGATTTACTCCTTGGGAAATGCGGATTAAGATTCCCTGCCCTGGTCGATCCTGAACCCCACTGGGTCACTTTGTGCCATTTCGATCTCTAAACTTAACCTGGCTTGCAAGCTTGTTAAGAATATGAACAAAAGAACATTTTTTTAAAAAAGAACTGATCTTTGGAAGGATAAAGAAGGATCCCCTTCTTTCTTTTAGCTAATATTCAAGGAAAGATGTGCTTTCTTCCTCTGCTTTCTTCCTTGCTACTAACCTGCCTTCCATACTGCACTGAACATATGAGTCAAAAAGAGGGCTCTGAAAATAAACACTGTTCAGTCCAGCTCAGCTGCAGGTGATCAAATGAACCGAGTTGTTTTCTTGGCAATAATTTACAACAGTTTGACATTACTTCCCCCTCCCCCATAGGTTTTTCCCCCTTCCCTATTATCCATTCCAATTCAAGGCAGTAGCATTTCCCCTATTCAATTACCAGTCAAATCTCCCACCCAGGTATGTTATTATGCCTAGGGTAAATGTATATTAGCGCTTGCCACACAATAATATATGCAGTGCCATCACTGTGCATGCAAATGCGTGTTAATCTTTTGATAACAATAGGGGGAGAAATAATCACCAAAAATTCATTTGTTTAATTTGCATGCATAATATTTTAGATGCTGGGATTTTACAGAGTTGCAAACCTGTAAGTAGATAGAGATGCGGGAAATAAAACCAGAATCTTGTTGTTCTGCAGCTTAACTGACAGAAGTTTTGTTTTAGGGCAAAGATAAAAAGAAAATTGAAAACCACCGTAGCTCCTTCCCCTTCTTTCTTTTAGCTAATATTCAAGGAAAGACGTGGTTTCTTCCTCTGCTTTCTTCCTTGCTACTAACCTGCCTTCCATCGAAGACATGAATACTGCACTGAACATATGAGTCAAAAAGAGGACTGTGAAAATAACTACAGATCCCTCACACCCTGGACATAAATTGTTTTTAACTTCTACCCTCATAACGATGCTATAGGGCACTGCACACCAAAACAACTAGACACAAGGACAGTTTCCCCCCCCCCCCGAATGCCATCACTCTGCTAAACAAATAATTCCCACAACGCTGTCATATTACCTACTAAGATTGTATTACTATTATTACTCTCTTCCTTCCTAGTAGCTATCTCTTTCCACTTATGACTATAACCATGTTGCTTGTATTGTTAAAATTTATATTTTATTTGTTTCCTAGTATAATTTGATTGCTTATTAGTAACTTATGACTATCACTGTGTTGTATCTTATGATCCTTGATGAATGTATTCTATTTTATTTTTCTTTATGTACACTGAGAGCATATACACCAAAGACAAATTCCTTGTGCGTCCAATCATACTTGGCCAATAAAGCGTTCTATTCTATTCTATTCTTTATTCTGTTCTATATTATATTATATTATATTATATTATATTATATTATATTATATTATATTATATTATATTATATTATATTATATTATATTATATTATATTATATTATATTATATTATATTATATTTATTATATTATATTATATTATATTATATTATATTATATTCAGGCATCCAGTTCCGCAGTGCAGAAGGCTGGACTAGTACCTTTTTCTACACGCAAATCAAAATTTTGGAACAAGCAGAGACAGGCATGTCAAGTTACTAGTCCTACCGTGTGAAAAACTGACCAAGCTGTTTGTGTTGCTTTCAGGCTACCTGTGATAAAAGTAGAGGAAGTGCTGTTTTCTTATCTTTGCTTAGTTTTGTTTTGTTTTTCTTCTCTGCAAGTTGACTTTTAGAAATCAAAGGTCAACTATTCATATTACATCATGAGATAATTTTTCCAAGAGGTTGCTGCCCCCCTCCCTCTCCGCAGCAGAGATGCAAAAGGCAGCTGCTCCTGCTCTCTATCTCAGGTGCATAGCATATATTTTCTTAGACATACAGGTAGTTGAGGACTACCTATATAACTTTCAATATTTCTCTCCAGGGGTCCATGGCAGAGGTGGGTTCCTACCAGTTCGCACCTATTCGGTAGAACCGGTTCGTCAAATCTACCGAACCGGTTAGAAGAGGTTCCACCAGTGGACCCAGAAAGCAGGCCACACCTACAGAAGAGGTTCCAACAAATTTTGAAACCCACCACTGGTCCATGGCCTCACTGGGTAAACTAAATCATGAGCAGATGAGCTAATTCCATGTTATAGTAAGGCTATATTGACAGAATCCTGCATGTCTGAAAATACAGTTCCCCCCCTCTCAGCCTCTTCCCCTCATTGTAATCCAAGAAACTCGGGTCTCTTCTGAGCCTCTTGCCCTGTCCACTCACCAGCTGCAGCCTATAGCAATAGCAATAACACTTAAACTTCTATACCGCTTCACAGTGCTTTCCCGCCCTCTCTAAGCGGTTTACACAGTCAGCATGTTTTCCCCCAACAATCTGGGTCCTCATTTTACCCACCTAGGAAGGATGGAAGGCTAAGTCAACCTTGAGCCTGGTGAGATTCGAACTACCAAATTGCAGGCAGACAGAAGTCAGTAGAAGTAGCCTGCAGTACTGCACTCTAACGACTGTGCTACCATGGATCTTATCTCTTTATCTATGCTGCCTCTTATCTAACCATTCCCTCCCCTGTCTCCTTGTGTTGCTGCCACATGCTTTTACAATGGGCTGTGTTGGTTAGGATTGTTGAAGTTGTACAGCAACACGTAGAAAGCCAGAATTTCTCCAGCCCTGATGGACACTGGTAGATGAAAGCTTATTGAAGACAGATCCAACCTAGAATTAAGGAGAATAGAATAGAATTCTTTATTGGCCAAGTGTGATTGGACACGCAAGGAATTTGTCACTGACAGGAAACTTCCTGTCAGTGAGAACAATTACCGTATTTTTTGGCAGATAAGATGCTCTAAAATATAAGACACACCTACAGTTGCAAGAAAAAGTATGTGAACCCCTTGGGATTATGTGGAGTTTTGAATGAATTGGTCATAAAATGTGCTCTGAACTTCATCTAAGTCACAACAATAGAAAAACACAGTCTGCTGAAAATAATACTACACAAACATTAGATGTTGCCATGGTTTAATTGCACATAACATGTAAACATTCACAGTGCAGGGAGGAAAAAGTATGTGAACCCTTGGACTTAATAACTGGTTGACCCTCCTTTGGCAGCAATAACCTCAACCAAACGTTTCTTGTAGTTGCAGATCAGACCTGCAAAACGATATCGAGTAATTGTGGACCACTCCTCTTCACAAAACTGTTTCAGTGTAGCAATATTCTTGGGATGTCTGGTGTGAATTGCTCTCTTAAGGTCATGCCACAGCATTTCAATTGGGTTGAGGTCAGGACTCTGACTGGGCCACTCAAGAGGACGTATTCTGTGCTGTTGAAGCCATTTTGTGTTGACTTACTTGTATGCTTTGGGTCATTGTCCTGTTGCATCACCCATCCCCTGCGGAGCTTCAGTTGGCAGACAGATGGTCATACGTTTTCCTACAAAATGTCTTGATAAACTCTGGAATTCATTTTCCCATCAATGACAACAATCCGTCCAGGCCCTGAGGCAGCAAAGCAGCCCCAAACCATGATGCTCCCTCTGCCATGTTTTACAGTGGGGATGAGGTTTTGATGTTGGTGTGCTGTGCCTTTTTTTCTCCACACATAGTATTTTGTGTTTTTCCCAAACAACTCAATTTTGGTTTCATCTGTCCACAGTATATTTTGCCAGTAGTGCTGTGGGACATCCAGGTGCTCTTGTGCAAACTTCAAACGTGCTGCAATTTTTTTTTTTGACAGCAATGGCTTCCTCCGTGGTGTCCTCCCATGTACTCCATTCTTGTTTAATGTTTTCCTTATTGTAGATGTGTCAACAAAAATGTTAGCATGTGCCAGAGATTTCTATAGGTCCTTAGCTGACACTCTAGGATTCTTCTTTACCTCATGAAGCATTCTGCACTGTGCTCTTGCAGTCATTTTTACAGGACGACCACACCTAGGGAGAGTAGCAAGAGTGCTAAACTTTCTCCATTTGTAGACAGTCTGTCTTACCGTGGACACATGAACATCAAGGCTTTTGGAGATACTTTTGTAACCCTTTCCAGCTTCATGCAAGTCAACAATTCTTGATCGTAGGTCTTCTGAGAGCTCTTTTCTGCGAGGCATGGTTCACACCAGACAGTGCTTCTTGAAACCAGTAAACCCACAACAGGTGTGTGTTTTTAAAGGGCAGAACAGCTGTCCGCAACACATCCAATATCATCAAACTGATTGGAGTCAAGGTTGGCTCACTCCTGGCTCCAATTAGCTCTTGGAGACGTCATTAGGCTAGGGGCTCACATACTTTTTCCTCCCTGCACTGTGAATGTTTACATGTTATGTGCAATTAAACCATGGCAACATCTAATGTTTGTGTAGTATTATTTTCAGCAAACTGTGTTTGTCTATTGTTGTGACTTAGATGAAGTTCAGAGCACATTTTATGACCAATTAAAGCAAAACGCCATGTAATCCCAAGGGGTTCACATACTTTTTCTTGCAACTGTAGCTTTTGGGGAGGAAATCAAGGGGAAAAAATCTGCTTCTGCCTCCCAGCAATTTGCCTTGTTGCAACAAACAGCAAGCAGTACAGACAATATACACTGTAGTGTTACATTTCAGACTATACTTGTACAGATGCTGTTAAAATTGATGTGCTTTCTGGAAGTATAGTCATTCTGTGCTTTTTAAAAGAAGATGCAATAGCACTGGGCCTCTTCAGATCAAGCATTTAATTTTTAAAAGCTTCTTCATTTTGTTAAGCTGTCTAGAACAATAATAAAGCAGTCTTTAAAAAAAACAAGTCTAATAATTTGAACATTCTATAGGCATTTATAGTTATTGACTTGCCTTCTTGCAGCAAACAGCCTGATTAGCACAAGAAAAAAAAATCTGCCTCTGCCTCCCAGCATATTGCCTAGTGGAACAAACAGCAAGTTTCACTTTCAGTTTAAGTGTGCCTCCCCATCAGCTGTTTCACACTGCAGGGATTGCTATAGCCTATTGCAGCCTCCGCAAGCCCCCCCCCCCAATTTGCTGCAAGGGGGTAAATTGCTGGGAGACAGAGGCCAAAGGGTGGGAGACGGTGGGTGGGTGGGGCTACATTCAGTGAATAATACGTACCCAAATTTTCACCATTTGGGGGGGGGGAAGGTTCTTCTAATATTCTGAAAAATATGGTAATGTAACGGCTGGCCTCCTCCAGAAGTTCTTGGAACTCCATCACTGGAGGTTTTCAAAAATAGACTGGACAACCTTTTGAAAGACATCAAAGGAACACACAGAGCGCAAAGCCTGCCAGATCAAATTGGCCAGACAAACACTGTGGGAAACAGGCAATCTCTCAATTAAGCAGGACTTAGTCCATGAGGGCTTTGTAAGTAATGATCATCACCTTGAATTGTACCCAGAAGCAAATTAGCAATTGGTGCAATTTCAGGAAACAGAGATGTTTCATGGGCATACTACCCATTACCGCCTGTAGCATTGCGTTCTGGGCCAGCTGAAGCTTCCAGGAAGTCTTCAAGGGTAGCCCCATGTAGCTGCAGTTCCAACAAGTATGGGAAGGCCATCACATTCTACAAGACATTAGAAAATAAAGAGGCATGGCTAAGTTGATATGACCTTCCTTGTCTTTAATTCCTCTCCCATTATCCTGTTTCCAGGACCAATTCTCTTGCCAGGAATAAAAATGCAGGCGTCCGCAAGCTCTGAGCAAGCTCCAGGGGAGAAAATGGAGGAAGGAGGAAGAAATGTTCTCCATGAGGACTGGGTTGGAAAAATTCCATCCAATGTGGATCCCCTGCAGATTAAAGGAGAGCCATTAGAGGAGTTGGGTTCAGAGGTTCCATGGCATAATATCCAGAAAAGATCTCATTCCAAAGAAATCCAATTTCAGCGGCTTGGATCCGAAGAGTGGGCTGACCATAATTCCTCTACCACATTGTTGGAGGCCATGCCTCATGCCAACCCAGAGTATAGAGGAATAGTTACATCTGAAGTCCTGACAGACTTTAGTAGGAAAGCTCATGCCATCCAAAGCTTGGATTGTTCTCTGAAAGCTGGAGAGGAAGTCCTGGAGAAGGACAAGATCAGGTTGGAGGGACTGTGCCAGCGATTCAGGCAGTTTCGCTACGAGGAGGCTGCGGGGCCTCGAGAAGCATTTGGACACCTCCAGGATCTCGGCCATCAATGGATGAAGCCCGAGAGTCACACGAAGGAGCAGATTGTAGAGCTGGTGATCCTGGAACAGTTCCTGGAAATTCTGCCACCAGAGATGCAAAACTGGGTTAGGGAAGACAACCCAGAGACCTCCCTCCAAGCGGTGGCCCTAGCAGAAGATTTCTTGCTGTGGAAAGAAGCATCTGAAGTGCAAGAAGAGCAGGTGAGTCTTTTCATTTGGACCAACCAGGTGGTCCTAATAGAAGATAATGTTTGCAGCTCAGGGTTGAACCATAGAATTCTTGGTGCTCTCTGTGCTTGGTTGATTTCTTGCAGACTTTTCATTAACCAATTAAGTAACAGCTTTAGTGCTAGAACCAGGGACACACGGTGGCTAAGACGCTGAGCTTGTCGATCAGAAAGGTTGGCAGTTCGGCAGTTCGAAACCCTAGCGCCGCATAACGGAGTGAACTCCTGTTACTTGTTCCAGCTTCTGCCAACCTAGCAGTTCGAAAGCACATAAAAAGTGCAAGTAGAAAAATAGGAACCACCTTTGGTGGGAAGGTAACAGCGTTCCGTGAATCTTAGTCATGCCGGCCACATGATCGCGGAGACGGCTTCGGACAGCGCTGGCTCTTCGGCTTTGAAACGGAGATGAGCACCGCCCCCTAGAGTCAGGATTAGCACATATGTGAGGGGAACCTTTACCTTTATCTTAGTGCTAGAAGGGAATGCTCTCTGTTTATGTATAGTGACTTGCCCTGTCAGGATTGGTGGGACAAAAACTAAATGACCAAAATGCCTCCTTAACAATAATCAACCCTCAGATAAGCAGGGATTAACACCAGTATTAAAGCAGGGATTGACACCAGTATTAATACCAAATTAACAATCTGAGAAAAAAAATCAAATAGTAAACAACAGCCTAATCAAGGAGCTACCAAGAAGAAAATACCACCAATGCTGACGGGACTTGTCCTAGGACAGTGATGGCAAACCTATGACACACGTGTCAGTGCTGACACGCATAGCCATTTGGGGTGACATGACCAGGATTTCATGTGATTCATCCTCGGCTCCTGCACGGCCGCCGAGGATGAAAGAATCTGTGCTGGAGGAACGGGGGGGCGGGACGTGTGATCTCCCCCGCCCACACTCACTTACTGTATTGCCGCCGCCCCTTTCTGAGCGCAGGGGCTGCTGGTAAGGCGTGCGTGCCGTGCGCACACACGTCATCAGCGCAGTGAGGGAGGACCCGCAGGAGAAGAGCGCGGGAACAGTGCGCGCCTCTCTCCAGTCAGGCTAGCACAGAGAGTCTACTCCTGGGACTGTCAGTTACGACCACACCACACTTATCTCAGTTCACGGCAGGGCTGTGGCGTCTGCTGCTTCCAGCTCCACGTCCTCATCAACATGCCGCTCCGGCCCGCCCCCGCTATGAATATTCATATTCTTCGCCCTCGCGTCACTAGGAATATTCATAGCAGGGGCGGGCTGGAGCGGCATGTTGATGAGGACGTGGAGCTGGAAGCAGCCGACTCCACAGCCCTGGTTCACGGCACCCCAAACAAGTTCAATAATATCAAGGGCAACAAAATCGACTGATGAACAAAGAAGTTACTAAGCAGGTATGTTAAATAATTTGTTTTTGGTTTATTAAATACAATTATATATTGCAATTATACATTTTTGTAGTTTAAACTATAAATTGCGCAAAATTATGTTTTTGTCAAAGTGACACACAACGCGAGTTATGCTCGATTTTTTGCCGATTTTTGACACACCACGCCAAAAAGGTTGCTCATCACTGTCCTAGGATATAGACTTTGAAGTTGTGTAACATTCCTGCTCTCCGCATGAAACCGCTAATTAATTAATTAATTGGTTAGAAATTAGGTCCAACTACAAGAAACATTACTGTTACCTAATTTAGGAATCACATTTGCAGTTTTTCTTCAAACTAAGTTTGTTCAATGAAAATGGGCTCATGGGGGCTCTCTCTCTCTCTCTCTCGCTCTCTCTCTCTCTCTCTCTCTCTCTCTCTCTCTCTCTCACTCTCACTCTCACTCTCACTCTCTCTCTCTCTCTCTCTCTCACACACACACACACACACACACACACAGAGTCTGGATCTTCACAAACAGCCAGCCTTTTCCTGCAAACCAAATCTAATTTAACACGTTTCACCCACACAGTAAACAGGACGTTTTTTTTTTTTTTTGGAGTATCTGTTAATTTCAGGACTGTTAAAAAAAAAAACCTGCAATCCCACTGATGGGGGATTAAAGAAGGCAAAAGGATGCCATCCTCCCACCTTCCTTATAATGTTGTATGTATCTATATATTATTGTGTAGTATGTATGTACATTGGCTATAATATTGTAATGCATTGCTAAATATGAAAGTTTTCTATTAAATATTCTTAAATCGTGTTCTTTTTTTTTCCAGACAAATTGCATCAAAATAAAACAGCCTTTGTTGGAAACAGGAATGAAGGCAGCTGAGCGAAGGACAGATCATCAGATCCACTTGTTCGGTAAGATTTGAGTCACAGATCATAGAATCATAGGAAGTCTATGGAAGGGACCTTGGAGGTCTTCTACTCCAACTTCCTGCCCAAGGCAGGAGTCTTTGCACCATCTCAAACAAATAGTAGTTCAATCTTTTCTTGAATACCTCCAGTTCTGGAGCAGCCATAATTCCGTTGATTTATCGTTCTTATTATCGGGAAATTCATTTTTATTTCCAGATTGGATTGCCCTCTGTCCAGCTTCTATCCGTTTTTTGTCCAATTTGGATTTTGCAAAATTTCTAATATACTTCTGAGTTGTTTTCTTTAACCTATGACTTATGTACTAGCATCCAAAGTAGGGGAGCTTGTATATATGTAAGGATGGGGCTTCTGCTGTAACGTAATAACATTTGGGATTTTTTTTTTATTGTGAGAAGAGAATCATCATATCACCTATGCTGCTCTCTGTTTAATTGGGGAGAAGCAGTGAGATATTAAATGTCAAAATCCTCTCCACAGCCTCATTTCTCTCTGTTATTTCCCCGTAGAAATGGTTGAAAACAAGAGGAAGAGGTTTATGAAAGGAATTTCCCACCTGATGGCACTTACTGGAGTTCCATTTGATAAAGCCACACGAGAACTTTTCTCCTTGTCCCAGATGGGGAGCATGACAAAATGTCATCAAGAGACAGAGAGGAATGAAGGGAGGCCCTTAGAACAAGGAGGAGCAGAAAAACATACCTTTGAGAAAGAGGATGCCAACATCTTCAGTCAAAACATCTGGAAAAGAACACCCGGAGACGATGCTTGTGATCTTCCTACATGCCAGAAAATGGAAGCTGAAAAACAGCCATACCAACGTAACAAAAGTGGTGAAAGCTGGGACTCCATTTTTGGGCAGAACAAACAAAGGAGAATAGAATTGACCATCGATGGTCAGGATGGGTTGCCTCAAAAGGTTTCTCAAAGTAATCTGCAGAGGATCCCTGTTGGAGAGAAACTGTACAGATGTGCCGAATGCGGGCACGATTCCAGTCAGATCTTAGAGCCGAGGGGAGGAAGTCTTCGTTCATGTTCGAATTGGGGTAAAAGCTTTATTTGCAGTTCAGCCCCAGGAAAGCAGGAGAATGCCTATGGTGAAAGGGATCCATCCAAACATTCAGAACATGAAAAGAGAACTCCTGACCTTCAGACGGGTGAGAAACCATTCACGTGCACAGATTGTGGGAAAAACTTCAGCTTTAGGTCAAGTCTTGTCCGCCATCAAAGACTCCATACCGGAGAGAAACCGTACAAATGTTTAGACTGCGGGAAGAATTTCAGCCAGAGTTCAAACCTTCTGAACCACCAGAGAATCCACACAGGGGAGAAACCTTACAGCTGCCCCGACTGCGGGAAATCCTTCAGCAACAGTTCAAGCTTGACATCCCATGAGAGAACTCACAGAGGGGAGAAACCGTACGAGTGTGCCAGCTGCGGGAAATTCTTTAGTTGCAGCTCAGTTCTCCGTATCCATGAGAGGATTCACACAGGGGAAAAGCCGTACGTGTGTTTGGAGTGTGGGAAAAGCTTCAGCCGGAGAGAATTCCTGGTCGGCCACCAAAGAACTCACACGGGGGAGAAACCGTATGACTGCGCGGCATGTGGGAAGAGCTTCAGTCAGCGATCCAACCTGATTAATCATCAGAGAAGCCACACGGGGGAGAAGCCCTTTGGGTGTTTGGACTGCGGGAAAAAGTTCAGTCACAAAGCGTCTCTCTTGAAACATGAGAGAAACCACGCGCATGGGCCAGCAGTGGGAAAGGATTTAGCCAGAGTTGATGCGATAATTATGGTGGAACATAACCAGGCAGCGTAGCATAAAAATGAGGTGGATTTCCCCAAGGGCTGGCAACAAGTAAAAAGTCCACATACGAATGGCACAAGTTTTTGTTAAGATCCATCTTCCTTTCAAGCTAACCCATCTTTTCAGGCTAGAATAAAATAGAAGAAGCAATTCATAGAGTTGAAGCCGTGAGGAAGAAAACGTTGATGGTAGGTCAAGCTTCCCCAATGGAAACTTGAGAGACCTCCTGCTGCCAATTACCTCCACTAGACCGATTGGATCCCACAGATTAGGCCTCCTCCGAATTCCATCCGGCAGCCAGTGTCGACTGGCAACCACTCGGAGGAGAGCCTTCTCTGTGGCTGCTCCGACCCTCTGGAACGAACTCCCCATGGAGATTCGGACCCTCACCACCCTCCAGGCCTTCCGCAAAGCCCTTAAAACCTGGCTATTCCAACAGGCCTGGGGCTAAAGAGCTGTTGCCCCCGTCTCGAATGGCATGACTGTTGTGTGTTTTAAATTATGTATTGTTATGCTTTGTTTTTTAAATTTTTGTCTATATTCCCCTTCCCTGGTTTGAGTTGTGAGCCGCCCTGAGTCCCCTTCGGGGGGAAAAGGACAGCATATAAATGTAATAAATTGAATTGAATTGAATTGAAATCTCTGTTTCCATTGTCTAACTGTGGCAGGTTTTTTGCATCCCAGGATCAGAGGTGGTATTCAGCAGGTTCTGACCAGTTCTGGAGAACCAATAGTGGAAATTTTGAGTCTTTCCTTGCACAGCACCTCATTTGGGAAATATTTACATGGCAGCTTTCCAAGCTAGATAAGGTCTGTGGTCATAAATTCACCTTTGAAAGATTGTTTACCAGGCCTTGGCTGATTGTGAATGAGAGGGATTCACATCCGTTTAATAAAAGGGGTTTTGTCCGGACCAGGAATCTGGTTTGTGCTTTTTGGGGAATCCTAGGTCAAAACATCTGCAAATGACCATAAGCTCTCAGCTGCCTGCATGTTTATTGCTCTTCTTGAGAAAAATAGACCTGTTAGGTATGAACAATCTGTCGAAGTCCTCCCATGCTTATCCAGACGGCAAAGGAGAAATTTGTACTGGACTCCATTCCACTTGCACACAACTCCTTTGTTGTGCAAGACTGTGAGGCTGCAGGAACTACAGGTAGTCCTTGACTTACGACTACATGAACTGTATGATGTGAAATTGTAATATGCAGAGTTTGTAAGGTTGATTGAAGTACAGGTAATCCTTGCCTTTACAGCAGTTCATTTAGTGACCGAAGTTACAACGGCACTGGAAAAAAAGTGATTTGTATTCATTTTTCCACACTTGGGACCACTTCAGCATCTCAATGGTCATGTGATTCACACATTATGACTCATATTTATGACGGTTGCAGTGTCCCGGGGTCATGTGATCCCTTTTTGCGACTTTCTGACAAGCAGAGTCAATGGAAAGCTAGATTCACTTAACAATTGTGGCAAGCAAAGTCATAAAATGGAGCAAAATTCACTTGAATGTCTCACTTAGCAACAGAAATTTCGGGCTCAATTGTGGTTGTAAGCCAAGAACTATACCTGTACTGCTTCTTTCCTACCCAAGTTGTCATAAGCTGTAATGTTATTCATACCAGCTAATCTTCCTATACAGATAGTCCTTGACTTATATGAGTACAACTGATAAGCAAGGCAGTTTTTAAGTGAATTGTGCCCAATTTTGCAACCATGTTGCCGTGGTTTATAAGTGAATTGCTGAAGTTGTTAAGTGAACAACTGACGGCCGTGACCAGGGGGGCCTTTTACCAGGTTCGCCTGGTACGTCAGTTGCGCCCCTTCCTGGATCGGGATGCTCTGTGCACAGTCACTCATGCCCTCGTCCTTTCTCGCCTGGAATTACTGTAACGCTCTCTACATGGGGCTGCCCTTGAAGAGCACCCAGAGGCTTCAACTGGTCCAGAATGCGGCTGCGCGGGTTATCATGGGGGCACCTAGGTGCTCCCATGTTGCACCCCTTTTAGGCGGCCTGCACTGGTTGCCGGTTGTCTTCCGGGTGCGATTCAAGGTACTAATTATGACCTTTGAAGCGCTCCATGGCTTAGGCCCAGGATACCTGCGAGACCACCTACTGCCACCGGTAGCCTCCCACCGCCCAGTGCGATCCCACAGAGTTGGCCTCCTCAGGGTGCCGTCGGCCAGACAGTGTTGACTAGCGACCCCCAGGGGGAGAGCCTTCTCTGTGGGAGCGCCTTCCCTCTGGAATGAGCGGCCCCCGGAGCTTCGTATAATCCCCGACCTCCGGTCCTTCCGATGCGCCCTAAAAAGTTGGCTTTTCCAGCAAGCCAGCCTGGCCTGAACAAAACAAAATAAATTATTGATTATTGTTAATTTGAATTGAATTCTTTTTTAAAATGTTATTGTTAATCTTAATTGGGTTTGTTTTTTGAATATTCTAATTTTTTTAAGTTTTGTAATATGTGTTTTTTTTAATGTTGTACACTGCCCTGAGTCCTTGGGAGAAGGACGGCATATAAATCCAATAAACCAAACCAAACCTAAACCAAGTGAATTGCATGGTCATTAAGCAAATCCCACCTCCCCCACTGACTTTGCTTGTCAGAAACTGGCTAGGAAAATCACAAATGGCAAATGATCCCAGGACGGTGGGACATTCCAAGTGCCCAATTTTTTTTTGATCATGTGACTGTGATATTCATAAGTGCGAGGACTCATTTGAACCATTCATTAGGCAAATGGTTGTAAGTCAAGAACTACCTGTATGATGGAACTTATGTGAGCGGTACTCAGTGCATCAATTTAAGTAGATCAAGAAGAAGAAAAAATATTAAAAGAATTACGAAATATAAACTTGAGTTTTAAAACAACTTTGAGACATAATTATGTTCTGACCCAGGCTTCCTTAAAAAGCAAGAAGCAGAGTCTTGGTCCCGGCAAAACCCCTTTTATTTACACGACTGTGAATTCTTTTCATTCCCAGTCCGCAAGGCTTAGCAAACAGTCTTTCAGAGGAATGTTTAGCAACACGAACCTTATCTCGTTTGGCGAGCTGCCAAATAACTAGTTTCCAAACACAGGGAAAACTTGGCAGAGAGTCTCTTATAGTCACAAACAATAGCAATAGCAATAGCAGTAGACTTATATACCGCTTCATAGGCCTTTCAGGCCTCTCTAAGCGGTTTACAGAGAGTCAGCATATTGCCCCCAACAATCTGGGTCCTCATTTTACCCACCTCGGAAGGATGGAAGGCTGAGTCAACCCTGAGCCGGTGAGATTTGAACCGCTGACCTGCTGATCTAGCAGTAGCCTGCAGTGCTGCATTTAACCACTGCGCCAAACAGAACTTTCCACTCTTGAAACGTCCAAATGAATTGTTTCCTGCAAAAGCCCACTCCCCGTTCGCTTTTATTTCCTATGGGAGGGGCCAATCACCTCCAAGGTGTGGCTTTACTCCCAAGTTGACCCTGCTTTCTCCGTTGTTCTTGTCTTCTGGCAGCTCTGCGCATATGCACATTGGGAACAGGTTCCAGCTATTCCTCTGCCTCACTGCTCTCTAGCTCCCTGCCTCCGATGCAGAGACCTCGTTTGACCTTTCCTCAGCCCCCAGGGCTGCCCCATGTTCCTCCCAACCTCTTCGCTGTCCCACTCTGCTGCCAACTCTGCTGGTAGGCCACAGCACTTTCTTACGATTGAACTGCTAGTGCAGAATATTCAGGATTTAGAACCTAAAGAGTTTGAATAACCTAGACTTGAATCCAAAATGAGATTATGTAAAAAAAAAAAAAGTATATTCAATGAAATTTTAGGCATCGGCATTGCTAGGATTTAGAAATAGAATTAACCTGGCTAAGCAATGATGGAATAAATTAGGGAAAAATAAGGAAGAGTCATGATTGTTAATAATGAAGAGTCATGATCATTTATCAGAAAGCAATCGCTGAAAATTTATTTATTACTAGAAGCCAGTATTGGGATTTTAATTGAGGAGCTTGTAGTTAAAAGTATAGTTGTCTGTTTTTCCTTTTCTTTTTTAAATAAGTTTATTTTTAGTATAAATACTGTATTTAACAGGAAATAGAAAACAATAAATCTTGCCTTTTTAATGAGTGTTTGGCTTTTTTTAATCTCTGGATTTTTGCAGCGCTGGCAAAAATAGATTGAATTGTACTTACTTAGTTAAGAATTTTGAAAATCAGTTTGATGCTAAATTAGTAACCAGAACCCCATGAGTTCTACTTCTGACTTACATGTGAAACCAACTGGGTGACCTTGAGCCAGTCCCTCTCCTGTCAGCTCTTGGAAGAAGGCAAGGGCAAACCAGTTTGGAAAATGTTGCCAAAAGTCAACAGAAAGAACAAACACACCTTCTTATAGCTTGCCTTTCCAATGTAATTGTGTATCTAGGTTCCACTAATGTTCTTGTTGTGGCCCACCAGCAGTAGAGTCAGACAGTGAGGAGGTTGGGGAGGAACATGGGCCAGTCCTGGAGGCCGGGGAAGGCTCAGATGAGAGCTCTGTGTCGGAGGCAGAGACGGGGCCGAGGCTGTCTGGCAGTGATCAGGTGCCTACGGAGCTAGAAAGCAGTGAGGCAGAGGGACATCTAGAGCCTGTTCCTAGTGCGCGCATGCGCAGAGCTGCCAGAAGGAAAGAACAACTCAGAAATCAGGGTAGACTTGGGAGTAAAGTCACAGGTGGAAGGTGATTGGGCCCTCCCATAGGAAATCGAAGGGGAGCGATAGGGGAGTGGGCTTTTGCAGGAAACAATTCATTCATTCAGATTTGTTTCAGGAGTGTGAAGATCTGTCCGTGAATCTCAGAGACTCTGTGCCCAGTCTTTCCTTGCACAGCACTGCGTTTGGAAAATATTTACATGGCAGCTTCCCAAGCTAGATAAGGTCTGTGGTCATAAATTCACCTTTGAAAGTGTTTACTATGCCTTGGCTGCATGTGAATGAGAGGAATTCACATTCGTTTAATAAAAGGGCTTTTGTCGGGACCAGGACTCTGCCTCTTGCATTTTGGGGGGAAGCCTAGGTGAGAACCAGTTCTATAGATTTTTGGGGAGTTCCACCACAATAATTATCTATCAGTGTTTCCCAACCTTGGCCACCTTAATGTGTGGACTTCAGCTCCCAGAAATCCAGATGAAGTCCACACATCTTAAAGTGGCCAAGATTGAAAAACTTTGCTCCAGTGGAAAGTTTCAGAGTAACACTGGGAACAAGCTCTAGCTGTTCTTCTGCCTCACTGTAGTCCTCAGGACTGGTCCCTGTTCTTCCCTAACCTCCTCACTGTCTGACGCTGCTGCCAACTCCGCAGGCCACCGGTGGACCACAACAGGGGCCATGGAGCGGTGTGTAGAGATAGCTGGGGTGCCGTAGCCAAAATAAAATTCTTTCCCCTGGGAATCAAGGACATTGGTGCAAGTGTTCAAAAGGTGGAGACTAAGGTTACCTAGCAACTGGACTACATGCCAATTGGACCATGTGATTGATGACTCAAAGAGGGAGAGAGTGTCAAAGTTTGACTTTTAATTGGGTGTAAAACCGGCGGGAACTTCAAGCCGCTTTTTCACTAACTCTGCGCCAATTTGATATGTCCCAATAAAATGTTCTTTGAGGAATATGCCTGCCTTGGAGTTCTTATTGAATGGAATGTATTACTTGGAACTTGGCAAGAAGGCAGTGCTAGGCACAGATAAGAGATCTGTGCAGAACCCTCAAAACTCCCAGGTTTTTAATAGACAATCTGAGATTGAAGAAGACACATACTACCCACAGTGGTCCAGTACACTTCGACATCTTCATCAATGATTTGGATGAGGGAATAAATGGGGAACTCATCAAATTTGCTGATGACACCAAGCTGGCAGGAATAGCCAACACTTCAGAAGATAGGCTTAAGATACAGAAGGATGTTGACAAACTTGAACATTGGGCACTGTCTAATAAAATGAAATTCAATGGTGAAGAGAGTAAGGTTCTATATTTAGGCAAGAAAAACGAAATGCACAGGTATAGGTGGTACCTTCCTCAATAACAGTAACTGTGAGAGGGATCTTGGAGTCCTAGTGGACAACCATTTAAATATGAACCAGCAGTGTGCAGCAGCTGCCAAAAAAGCCAACACAGTTCTAGGCTGCATAAACAGAGGGATAGAATCAAGATCATGTGAAGTGTTAATACCACTATAATGCCTTGGTAAGGCCACACTTGGAATACTGCATTCAGTTTTGGTCGTCACGTTGTAGAAAAGATGCAGAGACTCTAGAAGGAGTGCAGAGAAGAGCAACAAAGATGATTAAGGGACTGGAGACTAAAACATATGAAGGAACTGGCTATGTCTAGTTTAATAAAAAAAAGGACTAGGGGAGACATGATAGCAATGTTCCAATATCTCAGGGATTGCCACAAAGAGGAGGGAGTCAAACTATTCTCCAAGGCACCTGAGGGTAGAACAAGAAGCAATGGGTTGAAACTAATCAAGGAGAGAAGCGACTTAGAACTGAGGAGAAATTTCCTGACAGTTAGAACAATTAATCAGTGGAACAGCTTGCCTCCAGAAGTTGTGAATGCCCCAACACTGGAAGTCTCTAAGAAGATGTTGGATAGCCGTTTGTCTGAAATGGTATAGGGTTTCCTGCCTAGGCAGGGGGTTGGACTAGAAGACCTCCAAGGTCCCTTCCAACTCTGCTATTGTATTATTGTATTAAAAAAAACCAAGAAAGTCCAGTTGCCTTTTGGAAGAAGCACCTTTGGGGTTACAGAAAAGAAACGAAACATTATGGGAAAAAAAAAGAACCACACATAACTTGCAGCTTGCATTTTTTTATTTTACATCCGGCCTCACACTCATCCTGCAAGGTAGACAGTTTCATACATGGGCAACCCAGGCTGTCTTGCATATTGCAAAGATACACGGGGCATAACCTGAACCCAGAACCCCCATACCCCATGACAAGTCTCTATGCATTGGGACACCGGACATTAGAAAATTAAGGGCTATTGTCCCTGGCTTGATTATCTATTTTTGAAGGCCAAATATGGCAGTCCTAAGAAAAGAGCAATAAAGTTACTCCAAAAACTGAGCTTTAGTCAAAAAATAAGGATCCCAAATTAGATAGGACCTCTTAAGAGTGATAGCAGAAAAGACTTAAGCAATTTGATTCTGAACATAAGTATTGGTGAGAATAGTTGGTTCATTTGTATTCTCTGAGACACAAATATAAGTTACGTTGCCCTCAAATATATATGTAAACAAATAAAAAAGATAGCTCCAGCCTTGGGCCTTCGTTTCTCGTGGCTTATGAAGCAAATTTTAATCTATGAATCTTATAGGCATGTCAGGAAATGACCACTAGTGCTTTTGATCAAGGCAGCCAAGATGAGTAAGGACATAACCAACACTCCCTGCTGTAGCTTTTCATTTAGAAATTAACCTGCTCACCCGTAAGGATCAGGAATTCCTTCCAGGAAAACAAGTTGGGATGACTGAGGAAAGATGGGTCATCCCACCCTCCCTTTGTCACTTAAGTTTTCATGCTAGCCACAAAGGGAATGCATTCTCTGTGATCAACATGGAAATGCAATAGGCCAGCAAAACTTGGTAACCAGAGAAGGATGGCACGGCTGCTTTATACAGCAATAAATCAGATGCGGATATTTCTCAGCGCATGTTTCAAGGAGCTTCTCTTCTATGTGGCTGAAATGGAAATCCTAGTTCTATCAGGTTCAGTATTTTTTCTAATCACATTCATCCAACCTAGAACTAAGGAGGAATATGCTGACAGTTAGAAGCATTAATTGGTGGAACAACTTCCCTCCAGAAGTTGTGGATCCTCCATCATTGGAGTTTTTTAAGAAGAGACTGGTTAACCATTGGTCTGAAATGGTCTAGGGCAGGGCTGTCAAACCCGCGGCCTACAGGCTGGGTGCTTCACACGCTGGCCATACCCGTGTCCGGTTTTGTGAAGGGGAGGGGGGGAAATCATGATATGTCACATGACACCGCCGTAATGCGAGTTTGACACCCCTGGTTAGTCTAGGAGACCTCCAAGGTACCATTCCAACTCTGTTATTCTGTTTCATGAATGTACGAGATATCTGCTCAAACTAATCCTAAAATGGAAAAAAGAAATATCCAGGACGGAGAATCTTACCTTATCAATAGAAAATGCAAAGCTGCCAGAGATAAATGACAGAAAAAAGATTATTTTGTCCTCTCCAAAACTCCTCTCCCCCCCTTCCCTACCCCTGGCAAATTTCAGAATCGCAAGCAACCTGGCTGGCAATTGGATTTAAAGTCTAGCACCTTTAATGGGATGACATATTTCCACCCCCACAATTGTCTAATTCAGGAAATACAGTATTGTATATGTCACCTTCCACTTAGTTCTCCAAAAGTCAGTACGGTACATCTGTAGCGCATGGAAAAAGGAAAGATCTGTTACCAAGGTGATACAGGTAGTCCCCAGTTCAAAGTCACAATGGCACTGAAAAAAGTGACTTATGATCATTTTTCACACATACAACCACTGCATCATGGGCACATGATCAACATCCAGACCAGTGGTGGGTTTCAAAAAATTTTCGAACCTACACTCTGGGTGTGGCCTCCTTTGTGGGAGTGGCTTGCCGGCCATGTGACCTGGTGGGAGTGGCTTGCCGGCCATGTGTTCTCTTTCTCTCTCTCTCTTTCCTTCCTTTTGTCTCTCTGTCCCTTTTTCCTTTTTTTTCTTTCATCTCTCACTTTTTTATTTTTATTTATTTCTTCCTTCCTTTCTTTTTCTCTCTCTGTGTGAGTCTGTCTGTCTGTCTGTCTGTCTGTGTGCGCGCGCGTGTCAGTGGTGGGTTTCAAAAATTTTTGGAACCTCTTCTGTAGGTGTGGCCTGCTTTCCGGGTCTACTGGTGGAATCTCTTCTAACCGGTAGATTTGACGAACCGGTTCTACCGAATAGGTGCGAACTGGGAGGAACCCACCTCTGATCCAGACACTTGGCAACTGACTCATATTTATGACAGTCATGGTGTCCCGGGATCATGTGATCCCCTTTTGCGACCTTCTGACAAGCAGAAAACATAGGGGGGAGTCAGAGTTACTTAACCATCGGGTTAATAACTTAACAACAGCAGTAATTCCCTGAAAGATTATGGCAAGAAAGTTTGTAAAAAAAAAGAAAGGGTGGGGGCAAAATTCACTTAACAAATGCCTCACTTAACAACAAAAACGTTGGGTTCAATTGTGGTCGTAAGTCGAGGACTACCTGTAAACAGCCCAAAGAAAGAAGTTTACAAAACTGTCTCAGACGGGCAACCCCAGCAAATTCTCAAGAAGACAAAGAGGAGATGGGGAAGTGCATTCATACATAATATAGTACATGTTATTACAGCTACTATTACACTACTAAGTAGTGTTAGGAATATGTAGTGTCTGTTTCTTGGTCTGATCTACCTAGTAAGGCTGACAACATCCAACCTGAGTTTGCCATTTCTCATGAGGGTAGGGCAGGTTTTAAGACAGATTTTAATCGTTTCCTTCCCTATACAATGTGGCATTTTGATTACCGTGTTTCCCCGAAATTACGACATGTCCTGACAATAAGGCCATGCCATATTTTTCCTGTGGGCAAAAATATACACCCTCCCCCTATAATAAGCCCCCTGGACAACCCCCCCCCCCCTCCAGCCAGGCAGAGTGCCACTCACCAACCTAGCAATAACCTGAAGGTGCAAAGCCGCAGGAGCCGGGCGGAGGGGGGCAAAGGCGCTCACATTGCTTGACGCTTCTGGGATACCGTTAGGTTGGTGGGTGGCTGTGCCCAGATGGAGCGGGGGGTTGCCGGGCAGCTGCTCTCATGAGAAGCCGCCTGACAATGCCTCTTTCCAGTCAGGCAGAGTGCCACTCACCGACTCAGTAATATCCCAAAGGTGCTAAGCCACGTGGCGCTCTGCCCAACTGGAAAGAGAGGTAGGGGCGTTGCCGGGCGACTGCTCATGCGCATGATCACCTCATGGCGGCACTGTTGCACTGCTGTGACAGCACAACACAGCCGTTTGCCCCTGAGGCTGTGCCCGGCTCTTCGGGCGCCCGCTCGTAAGAGAGCAGCCACCTGGCAACCCCAAACCAATAAGCCCCCCCCACCCCGATAAGACTCAAGCAAAATTTGTGGGGGTCAAAAGAAAATAAGACCCTGTCTTATTTTCAGGAAAACACGGTAACAATCAACTAAACCGTCTCTTCCAGATGTCTCTTTCCCCCTGGACATTATTTCATGGATTATTTCAATGGTCAAACCCTGAAAACTCCATCACCACATCTCAAACACCTTCCACTTTGGGTTCTGTTTGCAAAGCCACAAGAAAAGAGTGTTTGGCCGTATAGCTGAGACCATAGTCACAAATTCTACAGGGTTTTGTTTATCTATCTACCAATATTTTCCCTCTCTACTGTTCAAATACAGCTCTATTCTGTTTGAACCCCATCCTCTGTTATTAGTCGTGAAGTTGTGTCTGACCCATCGCGATCCCATGGACAATGTCCTCTATCATCCTCTGGGATCCATTTAAGCTCCTGCCAACTGCTTCGGTGACTCCAGCCAGCCACCTCATTCTCTGTCGTCCCTTTCTTCTTTTGCCCTCCATCTTTCCCAGCATTAGGCTCTTCTCCAGTGAGTCCTTCTGTGAGTCCATCCTTGGTTACTGATGTCAAATAAAACTTGGCTTAGAGAATGCAAGTGATTTATACGCTCTCTCCAACGTGGCCTCTCTCGCGTACAGGCAGCTTGGAATCCGGATCCAAGCCGGGATGAGAATAATTCAAGAAGCCGGGCCGTGTATGGATTCTCTCGTGCTTCAGAAGGCCTGAACTTTGCTTGAATTTTTTCCCACACTGGGAACATTTGTAGGGTTTCTGCCCCGTGTGGTTTCTCTTATGCCTCGTGAGGCTGGACTTGTTAGTGAAAGTGTTCCCACAGTCTGAACATCGGTAAGGTTTTTCCCCAGTGTGGATCCTCTCGTGTTTCACCAGATTTGAGCTCTGGGAAAAGCGTTTCCCACAGATGGAACAACTATACGGGGTCTCCCCCGTATGAGTCCTCCCGTGGACTAGAAGACTGGAGCTCTGCTTGAAGCTTTTGCCGCAGTCTGAGCATATGTAAGGCCTCAGGCCAGTGTGATTCCTCATGTGCCTGATTAAACTCGAGCTCTGGCTGAAACGCTTCCCGCAGTTTAAGCAACCGAAGGGCTTCTCTCCAGTGTGTTTCCTCTTGTGTCTGGTCAGGCTGGATTTGTTACTGAAGCTGTTCCCACATTCTGAGCATCTGTAGGGTTTTTCTCCCGTGTGAGTCCGGTCATGGGTGAGGAGAGCCGATCGTTTCTTGAAGCCCTTCCCGCAATCAGCACACTTGTATCGTTTCTCAGTTCCCTTGGGCCTCTCGTGATCAATGAGGCCCGACGGATCACCAAAACCTTTGCCGTACATCGGACGGTAATGGGGATCCTCTCCCGGGTAGATTCTTTCGTCCTCCTCACCTTCTGGAAGAGAGAATTGGGGTATCAGTCTTTATATAGACCTGGAGTTAATTAGAGGTAGTCCTCGACTTACAACCATTTGTTTGGTGACCGTCCACAGTTACAATGGCACTTTAAAAAATGACATGTTGACTGTTTTTCACATTTATGACTGTTGCAGTATCCCCATGGTCATGTGATCAAAATTTGGACACTGAGCAATGGACTCATATTTGTATTTATGACTGTTGCAGTGTCCCAGGGTCATGAGTAGGATGGATAAAAATTGATTTTTTTAAAAAAATGGATTTTTAAATTTTAAATTGGATTTTTAAAATTTAAATTGGATTTTTTAAATTAAATTGGATTTTTTAAATTGGATTTTTTTATTTAAATTGGATTTTTTATTTAAATTGGATTTTTTAAATTAAATTGGATTTTTTAAATTAAATTGGATTTTTTTATTTAAATTGGATTTTTTTATTTAAATTGGATTTTTTATTTAAATTGGATTTTTTTATTTAAATTGAATTTTTTATTTAAATTGGATTTTTTAATTTAAATTGGATTTTTTAAATTAAATTGGATTTTTAAATTTTAAATTGGATTTTTAAATTTAAATTGGATTTTTTAAATTAAATTGGATTTTTTAAAAATCAAATTTATTTTAATACGATGCCTTTGGAGTAAAAATTTATCAAAAATAGTTTTCTATTTAAGATATATTAATAATTTAGTTTATTCAGCATGAATAGCAATAGCAATAGCAGTTAGACTTATATATCGCTTCATAAGGCTTTCAGCCCTCTCTAAGCAGTTTACAGAGTCAGCATATCGCCCCCACAGTCTGGTCCTCATTTTACCCACCTCGGAAGAATGGAAGGCTGAGTCAACCCTGAGCCGGTGAGATTTGAACTGTTGAACTGCAGATAGCAGTCAGCTGAAGTGGCCTGCAGTGCTGCACTCTACCCACTGCGCCACTTCGGCTCTCAGGGAGAGAGATGACAGTTGCTCTTTCAAAATTATGATTAAAATCAAGTTGAATTAAATCAAGCCTTTTTTACTAGTGATTTAAATTGTGATTTAAATCGGCTTGATTTAAATCAAATCCACCCTGGTCATGAGATTCCCTTTTGCAATCTTCTGACAAGCAAAGTCAACGGAGGAGCAGAATTCACTGTACAATTGTGTTACTAACTTAACAACTGCAGAGATTCACTTAACGACTCTGGCAAGAAAGGTCATAAAATGAGGCAAAACTCACTTAACAACTGTCTCGCTTAGCAACAGAAATTTTGGGCTTCATTGTGGTCATAAAGTCAAGGAGGACTACCTGTACCAATAAAAGCTGCCATCCCTAAAATGAAACTTTTCTTTTTAACAACAGTAAAGCGAGAGTTGTTAAAGAAGGACATGACGGATGCCAGGAAAACTATCACAAACTTCTAAAACTGCCTATGCCTTTGGCTGATAATAGTCAGCTTTTTTAAAATTGCCAAAATCTTGTGACATGACCATACTTCAAAAGAGTTGACGAATACAGGTCGTCCTCGACTTACAACAGTTCATTTAGTGACTGTTCAAAGTTTACAATGGCAATGGAAAAAGTGACATGATCATTTTTCACTTATGACCATTGCAGCATCCCCATGGCCACGCAATTAAGATTCAAATGCTTGGTAACTGGCTCATATTTAGGACCGTTGCACCGTTCCAGGGTCATGTGACACCCCCTCCCCCCCTTTTGCGACCTTCTGACAAGCAAAGTCAATGGGGAAGCCAGATTCACTTAACAACAGTGTTACTAATTTAACAACTGCAGTGATTCACTTAACAAATGTGGCAAGAAAGGACGTAAAATGGGGCAGAACTCAACAAATGTTTCACTTAGCAAGAAAAATTTTGGGTTCAACTGCGGTCGCAAGTCGAGGACTACCTATACAATTTTACATCTCAAAAAACAGCTTGAATGTATGGTGTACAAGGACAACAATGAACATCTACTGCTATAAGCATACTTGATGGATGATTGGCGGGATTATGCATAATTGAAAGTAGTGATGTATAAACATAAACAGTTGGAAAATTCTTTTACACTGTAAAAATATTCAGAATGAGATAAGTGATTAGGTAAAGGTATATTGTTATTAAATAGACAATCAAGAATGCAAGAGAATTAGGTTTGTTGAAAAGAAAGAAATATTAATCGTAATTGAATATATGTTGTACAATGAAAGTGAAGTATCTAGTAATATTAGACGGAAAATCTGTGATTGTATATGTAATTGAAAATATGGATGCACAAACGCTTTTAACCAAATGACATGCTGTATGTAATGGATGAGATTTTTTTATGTTGTCTTTTATGCTTAAATTTTTTTTAAAATCTTTTTAAAAAAACATCTTAAAAGCCAATCCCATCCCTCAGACAAAAAAAACCTTAAGGCACAGATCGTCCTTCATTTACAACCCAATGCAGCATATGCCCATCACAAACATAATTTTAGTATTTTTTTTTAGTATTTTATTACCGTATTTTCACCTATATAACCCGCCCACGCAAATAACCCGCCCACGCAAATAACCCGCGGGTTTTCCGGATCGTGGAAAATATCTTCCGTATACCCCGCCCACGCATATAACCCGCGACGAGTAAGAGAGAAGGGAAACAGCTGAGATGGGGGGGAAGAAACGGAGAAACAAGCCTGCGCAAGCTGGGGAAGAGGAAAGGAACGGAGGAGAAGGAAACAGCTGAGATCGGGGTGGGGGAAGAAACGGAGAAACAAGCCTGCGCAAGCTGGGGAAGAGGAAAGGAACGGAGGAGAAGGAAACAGCTGAGATCGGGGTGGGGGAAGAAACGGAGAAACAAGCCTGCGCAAGCTGGGGAAGAGGAAAGGAACGGAGGAGAAGGAAACAGCTGAGATCGGGGTGGGGGAAGAAACGGAGAAACAAGCCTGTGCAAGCCTCCGATCGTGTAAAATATCTTCCGTATACCCCGCCCACGCATATAACCCGCAGGGGGGCGCTGTGCATGTAAAAACCGCATATAACCCGCGGGTTATATGGGTGAAAATACGGTAATATTTATAGGCCGCCCTTTTCCCCGCGGGGACTCAGGGTGGCTTACATAAAATAGGGAGGGGGGTATAAACAATAAACATAAAACAATACATAAGAGTTAAAATAGTACTCAACATTCATTCTTCATTCGGGTGGGGACAGATTGTGATCTTATCCCCAGGCCTGACGGGATAGCCAGGTCTTGAGGGCTGTGCGGAAGGTCTGGACGGTGGTGAGGGTACGAATCTCCACGGGGAGATCGTTCCAGAGGGTCGGAGCTGCTACTGAAAAGGCCCTCCTCCGTGTAGTTGCCAGTCGGCACTGACTGGCGGATGGTATTCGGAGGAGGCCCAATCTATGTGATCTTATAGGTCGCAGGGAGGTAATTGGCAGGAGGCGGTCTCTCAAGTACGCAGATCCACTACCATGGAGGGCTTTAAAGGTGGTAAGTAGCACCTTGAAGCGCACCCGGAGATCAACAGGTAGCCAGCGCAGCTCGCGGAGGATAGGTGTTATGTGGGCGAACCGAGGTGCGCCCACAATCACTCACGCGGCCGCGTTCTGGACTAGCTGAAGACGCCGGATGCTCTTCAAGGGCAGCCCCATGTAAGCCACGACAAGTTGTAAAAACGGGTTGGTCATGTGACTGACTTGGTAACTTGATGTAGCGGCTGTTTAAAAGCAAATCGTCACAGCCATTAAATGAATCTGCAATCCCTAAGCAAACCAATGTGTTCACTGAAAATCAGAAGTGCCAGTTTGAGGCAAAAAGTCACAACACGCAGTCACGTGACCCTGGATGCGGCAAACCGATTGTAAATGTGTGCCTGTTGTCTAGTAGTTTAGTCACTTGGCCAAGGGGGCAACCATCGTTAACTTCGAATGTAGGTCGTAAGTATCCCCAAGGTAGGACCGTTATAACTTCAAACAATCGCAAAGCAAATCACCGTAAGTTGAGATCTATCTAATATACCCTAATTTACTATGATTGTCCATTTTTAGTATCTGAAACTACCCACAGCAAACCTCATTTCTACACACACACACACACACACACACACACACACACACACCATTCCCAAATTTGGCTAGCAAAGCAGTCACTAGGGAAAACCGGTATGAAATGGAAACCCTGAGGGAGAGATAGATCTTTCTGGAAACACGGGGCCATTGGTGCCCCCAAAGGCTACCTTGTCTTCATTGTGTCTCCAAGTAGCGCATGGAGCTGAAGGGAAGCAAGACAGCAACGGCATTCCTCAGCTAGCAAAGCACATTGGTCATGGATTCTGCACTGCTGCTCCATCTCATTTAAAGCATCAAGATACCTGCAGCCAACTGCCCCCCGGAAGTGACTACCTGGGTTTATTTTCGCACAATTTAGGTTAACCTCCAAGTGAGGCTGGAGAAATGCCTGTGAAATATTCCCAAATCAAGTCCTTCTGGGAGTCAAGGAAGAACCTGATTCACTTTGCATTGATTCACAAATCTTGAGGAGAAAGAGCCCTCACCTAGAACAATGATGCTGCCAGAATCTTCTTCCATAGCAACTCCAAATCCAACATTTGAGGTAAGGCCCCAGAAAGCCACTTGCTCCTGTCACGGGGGGATAAAAGAAGAGTCAAAATAAAAACATTTTTTAAAAGTTAATTTGGGGGAAGTACTGTATTTTTCAGACTATAAGACGCACTGGAGTATAAGACGCACCATGATTTTGAAGAGGTAAATTTTTAAAAAATGTTTTTGCACTCTGCAGGCTTCCCAAACCCTCTGCATGCCTCGTTTTTTGCAAAAAAAAAAGGGGGGGGGAGGTGCAGATCTTTGGGAGGCCAGTTTTCCATTAATTTTTGCCCTCCCCAGCCCCCAGGAGCACTTTGCAAGACTCCCAAACCCTCTGCCTGTCCATTTTTGCAAAGGGGGCGGGGTTTCAGTAGCCCAAAAATGCTGTATTTAGTGTGTAAGATGCACCCAGATTTTCACCATCTTTTTTGGGAGGGAAAGGTGCATCTTATATTCCGAAAAATACGGTAGTCCACCCTGATTTGAGCAGACAAGTATTTTTCCTGCCTACTCTATTCTCCAAGGCTAAAATTGCACAAGCTGGCTTTTTAGACCATACAATACCAACCTTCAGTACTTGCTAAATTTCAAATGGGTTTTCAAATTTGAAAGAGTTATAAGTGATCACTTATAACTGTTGGTGTCTAGGGAATTCTGGGAATTGAAGTCCACACAGCTTAAAATTGCCAAGGTTGAGAAAATTGCTGGATTTTTGTTCCAAAGTGTAGAGGCCACGACTGAGAAGGTGTGCTGCCTAAGTCCTGCTACATGGCAAAATTTAAAATTGCCAAGGTTGAGAAACATTGATCTGGAAAGTCATTTTGGGCACCAATATTTTCAGACTTAAGCCAACCTCTCCCAGCACCCCAAGCCAGGATAGTCAAAATACACACATTTAAGAAACCTGTTCATCTCTAATTCCTCCCTCTCCTTTTTAAAAAAGCAGGGTACTACCCTTGTTTTTCCTCTGGTTTCTCTGAAAAGTCACAAGAATCCTTGGAGTTGATCTCATATCTATATAGAATAGAATAGAATGGAATAGAATAGAAACAGAGTTGGAAGGGACCTTGGAGGTCTTCTAGTCCACCCCCCTGCTTAGGCAGGAAATCCTACATCACTTCAGACAAATGGTTATCCAACTTCTTAAAAACTTCCAGTTCCAACTTCCAGCTTCTTTAAGATCCAGCAATGAACATGCGAAGAGCCCTCACAAATTAGACTAAGCACCATTCAGCCCAGCATTCCTCTGGGCTGCTCTGAAGCACATGGAGATAATACAATAATACAATAGCAGAGTTGGAAGGGACCTTGGAGGTCTTCTAGTCCAACCTCCTGTCTAGGCAGGAAACCCTATACCATTCCAGACAAATGGCTATCCAACATCTTCTTAAAGACTTCCAGTGTCGAAGCATTCACAACTTCTGGAGGTAACTTCTGTTCCACTGATCAATTGTTCTAACTGTCAGGAAATTTCTCCTCAGTTCTAAGTCGCTTCTCTCCTTGATTAGTTTCCACCCATTGCTTCTTGTTCTACCCTCAGGTGCCTTGGAGAATAGCCTGACTCCCTCTACTTTGTGGCAACCCCTGAGATATTGGAACACTGCTATCATGTCTCCCCTAATCCTTCTTTTCATCAGAGTAGACATACCCACATCTAATAATGTACTGCATCATTTCTGGTCATTGATTGGCCTGTTGAAACCAACCTTTAAACAATAAGGCGGCAGGATAAAAATGGTGAACATTTAAAATGTATTTCAGTGCAATTAAAAGCAAACTGAAACTCTTTCACATATGATGGCTTAGTCTGTACTAAATCGTCCCCTGTCCTTTTACACAAGAGAGACCCACGTTGTCTGGACGCAGCCATATTTACTCCAAAGCCACCCTTGCTCAGATCAAGAGGATTTGCACCCAGAGACGTGATTGATGATATGTAACCTCAGTCAGTAGCTGCACAGTACTAATACAATTCATTCTGTGCAGATGTGGTTTCAAGATAACACTATAAAGAGAGAGGAGGGAGAATTTAAAGATTAAATTCAACAGGGAGGGAGGGGCGATGGGCGAAAACAGAGCATCAATGGGGTTATGGAGAGCGTAGTCAAGACCCTGCCTCTAGTCCAGCAGGAAAGTACTGGAGGTGATGTGATAGCAGTATTCCAATATCTCAGGGGCTGCCACAAAGAAGAGGGAGTCAAGCTATTCTCCAAAGCACCTGAGGGCAGGACAAGAAGCAATGGGTGGAAACTAATCAAGGAGAGAAGCAACTTAGAACTAAGGAGAAATTTCCTGACAGAACAATTAATCAATGGAACAACTTGCCTCTGGAAGTTATGAATGCTCCAACACTGGAAGTTTTTAAGAATAGATTGGATAACCATTTGCCTGAAGTGGTGTAGAGTTTCCTGCCTGAGCAGGGGGTTGGACTAGAAGATCTCCAAGGTCCCTTCCAACTCTGCTATTATGTTATGCTTTATAGTACAATTACTCGTGTTTTAATGACTAAGTGGAACTGGGTATGTCTAGTTTAATTAAAAGAAGGGCTAGGGGAGACATGATAGCAGTGTTCCAATATCTCAGGGGCTGCCACAAAGAAGAGGGAGTCAAACTATTCTCCAAAGCACCTGAGGGCAGGACAAGAAACAATGGGCGGAAACTAATCAAGTAGAGAACCAGAACATAGAACGAAGGAGAAATTTCCTGACAGTGAGGACAATTAAACAGTGGAACAATTTGCCTCCATAAATTGTGATTGCTCCAACACTGGAAGTTTTTAAGAAGGGATTGGACAACCATTTGTCTGAAGCGGTATAGTGGTTCCTGCCTAAGCAGGGGGTTGGACTAAACAGTAACAGAGTTGGAAGGGACCTTGAAGGTCATCTAGTCCAACCCCCTGTTCACGCAGGAGACCTGGAAGACCTCCAAGGTCCCTTCCGACTCTGTTATTCTACTCTAAATTCTGGATGCTGCACTCTTCCTTCTCCCTCCCCATCTGCTTTACCTCTTGAGAAATTCACTCGTCGGGAGTTTCTTCTCTTTCCCCAGTCGAATGTAGTTTTTCCCCCCTCTCTTTTTCAACACCCCAACCACTTTTGGGGAGAAAACCAACTTTTATAAAGGAGTTAAGTTCCACCCATCCAAAAAACCAACTGCATCGGGGCAATCCCTAAAAAGGACATCTACTACTACCCATCAGAAAGAAAAGAAGTGGATTTTAAAAAGCTGGGAGCACGTAGAGGCACTTGATGGGAGGCAGCATTTTTAAGGGGCCGCTAATCCGGATTAAAGCACCCAACACACAAACATACACACAGAGGGATCCAAACAGACCTGGGAAGAACCTCTCCTCTCCTCCTTTCTCTGTGTTTTAAAGGCGGCTTTTTCCCTTGCTTTCCGCTTCCTACCATGTGACCGAAGCCCTACCAGGAGACTGGCAAGGGTAGACCCAACTAATCAGCGGTTGGAGCGGATGGATGAATGAAGGGTAGGGAGCCTGAGATACTCAAGGCTGCGTGTAAAGGACAGCAAAAGGATACAGTACCAAATGCAAATGGTCCTACGCGCTTACAACACTTCACTTAGTGACTGTTCAAAGGTACAACAGCACTGCAAACAGTGACATGATGACCGTTCTTCATGGCTCGGTCTGTATTGAATCGTCCCCTGTCCTTTTCTACAAGGGACTCCCGCGTTGTCTGCATTTACTCAAAAGCCACCCTTGCTCAGCTCAAGAGGATTTGCACCCAGACACGTGATTGATGATATGTACAATACAATACAATAGCAGAGTTGGAAGGGACCTTGGAGGTCTTCTAGTCCAACCCCCAGCCTAGGCAGGAAACCCTACACCGTTTCCGACACATGGTATCCAACATCTTCTTAAAGACTTCCAGTGTTGGAGCATTTACAAATTCTGGAGGCAAGCTGTTCCACTGATTAATTGTTCTAACTGTCAGGAAATTTATCCTCAGTTCCAAGTTGCTTCTCTCCTTGATTAGTTTCCACCCATTGCTTCTTGTTCTACCCTCAGGTGCCTTGGAGAATAGTTTGACTCCCTCTTCTTTGTGGCAACCCCTGAGATATTGGAACACTGCTATTATGTCTCCCCTAGTCCTTCTCTCTATTATAGACATACCCAGTTCCTTCATATGTTTTAGTCTCCAGTCACCTAATCATCTTTGTTGCTCCTCTCTGCACTCTTTCTAGAGTCTCCACATCTTTTCTACATCGTGGTGACCAAAACTGAATGCAGTATTCCAAGTGTGACCTTACCAAGGCATTATAAAGTGGTATTAACACTTCATGAGATCTTGATTCTATCCCTCTGTTTATGTAGCCTAGAACTGTGTTGGTTTTTTTGGCAGCTGCTGTTCTACCCTCAGGTGCCTTGGAGAATAGTATGAACCTCAGCTGTAACTTCAGTCAGTAGCTGCACAGTACTAATGCAATTCGTTTTGTGCAGATGTGGTTTCAAAATAACACTATAAAAAGAGAGGAGGCAGAATTTAAAGGTTAAATTCAAGTGGGGGGAGATGGAGTAGGGAGGAAACAGAGCAGCAATGGGGTTATGGATAGCTCAGTCAAGACCCTGCCTCTAATCCAGCAGGAAAGGGGCTGCCACAAAGAAGAGGTGAATCAACCGATTCTCCAAAGTACCTGAGGGTAGGACAAGAAGGAATGGATGGAAACTAATCAAGGAGTGAAGCAACTTGGAACTAAGGAGAAATTTCCTGGCAGTGAGAACAATTAATCAGTGAAACAACTTGCCTCCAGAAGTTGTGAATGCCCCAACACTGGAAGTTTTTAAGAAGAGTTTGGACAACTATTTGTCTAAAATGGTATAGTTTCCTACCTAAGCAGGGGGTTGGACTAGAAGACCTCCAAGGTCCCTTCCAACTCTGCTATTCTATTCTATTCTAAATTCCCACTTAGGATAGTTGCAGCATCCCCATGGACATGTGATCAAAATTTAGCCGCTTGACAACTGACTTGTATTTATGACGGTCATCTTTCACCGGTCCTGTGATCACCTTTTTGCAACCTTCTGACAAGCAAACTCAATGGGGAAGCCAGATTCACTTAACAACCGTGTTACTAACTGAACAAATGCAATTTCACTTAACAACGGTGGCAAGAAAAGTCATAACACAGGGCAAATTCACTCAGCAAATGTTTCACTTAGCCACATAAATGTTGGGCTCAATTGTGGTCATAACTCGAGGACTACCTGTACCATTAGTAGAGGTAGTCCTCGACTTACAACAGTTCATTTAGTGACTGTTCAAAGTTACCACAGCACCAAAAAAGTGACTTATGACCATTTTTCACACTTACAACAGTTGCAGCATCTCCATGGCCACGATCAAAATTCAGCGACTTGGCAACTGCTTTTTATTTATGGCAGTTGCAATAGCCCATGATCATGTGAACACCTTTTGTGAACAAGCACATTCAACGTGGAAGCCAGATTCATTTAACAACTTGGTTACTAATTAACAACTGTGGTGATTCATTTAACAAGTGTGACAAGGTCATAAAATGGGGCAAAACTCACATGTCTTATTTAACAACAGAAATTTGGGCTCAATTCTGGTTGTATGTTGAGGACTGTGAGAGGAATCTTGGAGTCTTAGTAGGCAACCAGCTAAATGTGAGCCAGCAGTGTGCAGCGGCAGCCAAAAAAGCCAATGCAATCTTAAATTGCATTAACAGGGGGCTACAATCAAGATCAAGTGAGGTACTAATGCTACTCTATAAAGCCCTAGTAAGGCCACACCTAGAATATTGCATCCAGTTTTGGTCACCACACTATAAAAAGATCTTTAGACTCTAGAAAAAATGCAGAGGAGCAACCAGGATGATTAGGGGACTGGAGAATAAAACATATGAAGAACAGTTGCAGGAACTGGGGATGGCTGGTCTAGTGAATAGAAGGACCAGGGGAGACATGATAGCAATCTTCCAATATTTGAGGGGCTGCCACAGAGAAGAGAGGGGTCAACCTGTTTTCCAAAGCACCTGAAGGCCAGACAAGGAATAATGGAGTGAAACTGACCAAGGAGAAATTCAATCTAGAAATAAGAAGGAACTTTCTGACAGAACAATTAACCAATGGAACAGCTTTGCCTTCGGAAGTTGTGGTAGCTTCATCACTTTAGACTTTCAAGAAGAGATTGGACTACCATTTGTCAGGGATGGTGTAGGTAGGGTCTCCTGCTCGAGGTTGGGAGGTTGGACTAGATCAGAGGTGGGTTCCTACCAGTTCGCACCTATTCGCTAGAACCGGTTCGTCAAATCTACCGAACCGGTTAGAAGAGGTTCCACCAGAGGACCCAGAAAGCAGGCCACACCTACAGAAGAGGTTCCAAAAAATTTTGAAACCCACCACTGGTCCTTGGATATGATTATTCTACACTATCATGCTCATATTTATAAAACTCAGTGCCTCTGTGAAAGGTAAGGATGACTACTGCATTTGTGGTGCAATCAGAACATTGTGTGTGTTGAAGTTGTTTTAACGCAAACCAAAGATGCCTTTTAAAAAACAAGTTTAAATCATATTCTTATGCATGCCAGTGCTGAGTGTGAGGTAATTTAAGGTGGTTCTGACAAGTGTCGGCGGCATCTTCATATCCGGTCACATGGGCGGCAAGCCACTCCCACCTGGTCACATGGGTGGCAAGCCACTCCCACAAAGGAAGCCACACCCACAGAGTAGGTTCGAACAATTTTTGAAACCCACCACTGGACTACATGACCTATAATGTCCCTTCCAACTCTGTTAATCTGTTAAAAAGACTATCGGTACAGTAGTTTGTGAAGTATACAGATCTTAAATGGAAGGCAAGTTGGTTACAATTGTTTTTTTGCGGACTCTTAACTATCCATTGAAGTCTCTACCTGTCCTGTTTGCTTGCTGCACAAAACAGGACAGTTATAGAGGTACAAATGACAGACTCAATAATTCCTCAGTAGAAGGGCAGTCCGAGCTTTCTGAGTTGATGCAGGAAGAATTTGTATAATATTACCTGATTTACGATGGGCAAAATGTACCAAATGTGGCCTTGAGCAGATAATAACTCAACACAGTCTTCCTTCAATTTTCCCAAAGGTTAGACTGTAGAGCTTTAGCAGCGAATGTACTCTAGCAGAAGCTGTTTCTGCACACTCATCTGAGTTCCTGTGTGAACAAACATTCGATTGTGGCCTGAAGCTTTTCACACAAATCTTTGAAGTGGTTTCTTGATGGTAAGCTTTCTTTTATCTCTTATCAAGCCTAAGAATCACTGACACTTTCTATCAGTACTTGTTCATCTCAGCAGTTGCTTTTCGTGGTTGATGTTCTCCTTGCTATATAGAGATAATAATAGGATTTGAAATAGAGCCGTCAAACTATAAGGTGACCAACCAGGCTTAAAATTTTGGGCTTGGACAATCTGGAACTCTGTCTCCTGTGGTCGGACCTAAGCACAGTACACAAAATTGTCTGCTACAACATTCTACTTGTCAACGACTACTTCAGCTTCAACCACAATTGTATACGGGCAAACAATTGATACAAACTCAACGTTAACCGCTCTAAACTCAATTACAGAAAATACAACTTCAGCAACAGAGTGGTCAACGCCTGGAATGCTCTACATGATTCCGTTGTTTCATACTCTAACCCCACAGCTTCAGCTTCAACCGTGGACCTCACCCCATTCCTAAGAGGTCCGTAAAGCAGGCGTGAAGCGGGCGTGCATAAGCGCACCGGCGTGCCTACCATCCCTGTCCTACTGTCCCCATTTATCTGTATTCATTTCCTTTGTTCATGTCCATGTTCATACTTATACCTGCTGACTTGTACATGTTTGATAAACTAATAAATAAATAAATAAATAAATAAATAAATAAATAAATAAATAAATAAATGGCAATAGAATAACGAAGTCGGAAAGGACCTTGGAGATCTTCTAGTCCATTTTGCTCAAGCAAAAAAAACAACCCCATACCATTTCAGGCAGAGGGTTGTCCAATATCTTAACAACTTCCAAAATATAGCTTCCCAGCCCCCAAAGCACCCTGAGATTGTACCAATAACATCCAATGATAAAGAATATATATGTAAACATAGGGGTGCTAAGCCTCTGGGACCCAAAAGAACCAATTTCTGGTGTTTCAAATCCCAACCCCGCTTCCAAAACGCATTCAATTTTTAAGTGAAATTAAGGAGAAAGGACTGTTAACCAGTGGAACAGCTTTGCCTTCAGAAGTTGTGGGTGCTTCATCACTGGAGGTTTTTAAGAAGCAATTGGACAGCCACTTGTCTGAAATGGTATCCTGCTTGAGTAGGGGGTTGGACTAGAAGATCTCCAAGGTCCCTTCCAGCTCTATTATGATTAAATCTGTGCCTTTTCTTGCCTGACCGATAGCAAAGTTAATATGCCTAGCCATAATTACATTAGCTGCTAAACCATCTTCTCCATAAACATGCCACAATTACTTCTTTTGTTAACCTTTGTTATGCCAATAAATGACCTTTGACCCAGAAACTATTACGATTCCATAAATCAAAACATTCTCAATGATGCTGATTATGGGTATAATTTACAACTCTCCCCTCCAAAGTGAGATGAGTGCTCAAAACGTTAGAATAAATATGGTCAACTGGCATTTAGGCTTGTCAAAAGCTAAGGAAGTTGAATTACGAAGTGTTCTCTCACTGCAATAGGTAAGCTGAAATTTCTCTGTACCCATATATGTATCCTTCATCCATTGGGAAAAAATATCTTTTGTCAAATATAACGTGTTAGGGGTATCTCTGTTGGGAGACAGAAAGTAGCGCAGCGGAATGTACAGCTGGAGAGAAGGAACGTTGCTAGTAGAAGAAACACACGAATAGAGTCACAGACGCTGCTAGTAAAAACAAGTAGCTTTACTACTAATAATAGCTTCACAAGCAGTGATAGTAGGTATTTGTCCAAACACAATTCAAAGAACAAACAATTGCTTACAGTCGCAGTTCACGTTCCAGTCATCAAGCGAGCAAGTAGTCATCAAGCATAGGACAAGCAGAGAGCGAGCTTTCCTAACTCCCTCTTATTGCAAAGTTAATTACAGCCGATTATAAAGTTAATTACAGCTGATAAGTACATTCACCCATTTAAAGCAACATCACCCATTTAAAGCAACATCGACCATTTGGTATTGTATATGAAGCTGTATTGTCTACTCAACACTAGGAGTATACTCCCAACAACATGTACACTTGTCATTCTCTTCTTCCCACAACTACAAGTTGATGAAATATGGTCTGGCATTTTTCATTCTTTAAACGATCAGAAACCAGAGTCTCGCTGTTACTTTCCAGCTTTAATAAAAACAATTAATGGATCTTGTCAAAATGTTCCTAGCTGAATTTCCCCCCACATGGATTGAGGGTGACAACCCAATGGAAATGAGCATCTCTCCACAGGCTCAGCTGTCAACCCTGGCTTGGCTGAAGCCATCCTGGAGCTTCAGTACTGCCACACTAAAGCTGAGGGATGGGGGGGGGGGGATTGGAGATAGCTGGGGTTGTGTGGTCAAAATAAAATACTTTCCCTTGGGAACCAAGGACGTTCTCACACCCGGTCGGATGAAGGAGGAGTGATGTCATCAAGCTACTAGACAGTGCCTGATTGAACCATGTGACTGATTATGGGTGAGAGAAAAACTATTAATTGGGTGAAAAGCCACAGGACCCTTCAGAATCGGTTTTCACCAGATATGTGCCAATATGATATTTCCAATAAAGCTGTTCTTTGAGGACGCTACTTGCCTTGGAGTGTTGCTTGATATGCATCTATTGCTTGCAACCCTGGCATCAGCATTTAATGGCTGAAATGTACGGTGGTTTATTATTATTTTTATCTCTTGCAAGGCAACACTTAGTTTTAGCACTTTTCTTCTGCAAAGGAAGGAGAGCTGAAACTTCTAGTCAAGACACTTCAAAGGTGTATAAGCAGCAATTATTTTTATTGCACACATTTTAAAAAACAGAAAATACTTTATTATGTATTGCTTATTTTTATTCTCCTGAAAGGCAGTATGGCGATGAGGGTGGAGGAAGACTTGCTCTCTTCTAGAAACAGCTGAGCATCACTTGGCAGGAAAAGGAAGATGATAAAAGTGGGTTTGCCAGCTCAAATTAACTGCATAAATGCAACAACCAGGCCCATATGCAAATAATTTCCTTTTGCTTAGTTAGGCCCACTTGCTTCCGATGAACTGGGAAAGCTGCTGTATAGTATTGCTATTTCTCTTAGATAGCCTTGCCTGTGGCAGATTTTGAAGTGTTTAGCTACCTTGTGTTTTTATTTTTTTGAATGAAGGTCTGCCCACAGTCCGCACATTTAAAACGGCTTTAGAGAGAAGGAGTGTTGAAAGGAAGGAAGGAAGGAGGGAGGAAAGGAGGGAGGTTAAGAGAAAAGAAAGGAGGAGGGAAAGAGGAAGGGAAGGAGGGAAGGTATGTGTGAAGGAGGGGGGGATCGAGGGAGGGAAAGGAGGGGGAAGGAAAGGAGGAAAGGAGAAAAGAAAGGAGGAAAGGCAGGGGAGAAGGAAGTAAGGGGGGGAGGGAAGAAAAGGGTATGGAAAAGAAGAAAGGAGGGAAGAGAAGAGGGAGGGAAGGAATAAGATACCTAACCTTTGATGTTTATAATGATTTGATAGTATGGGAATATCTCGAAATGTAGTTGTATTGTTTTTTACAAGTTATGGATGTTGTATTTTCTTTTTACCAATAAAATCTTTTTTTAAAAAAAATAAAAAATAAAACGGCTTTCCTTCTTATTTTTAAAGAATGTTGGCGCTCTGCACAAAACTTTTCTTGCAATTTTAAAAAGGGAGTGGTTTCTCTCTCTCTCTCTCTCTCTCTCCCTCTCTTTCTCACTCTCTCTCTCTCTTTTTCTCTCTTGTGAATTTTCCTGTGTGATGTAAGAGCACTGCCGTCGAGAAAACTTTTTCCCACAAGCCCAACACTAAAATGGTTTCTCTCTCTTGTGGATTTCCTCATGATGTTCCACTCTGGATTTTTCTGTGAAGCTTTTCCCACACACAAAGCATACATATGGTCTTTCTCCTGTATGATTTCTCTGCTGAATCATCAGCAAAGATTTACAATCAAAACTTTTTAAACAATGCAAGCATTCAAATGGTTCTTTTGCTAGTATGTATCCTTTTATGCAGCTGTAGGTTTGCAAGTTGGCCAAGCATTCTGGGCATTAATGTTTGTGCCGTTTCATATGTTTATCAAGGAAGAATTTTTTCCTGAAACCTTTGCCACAATCTGGACATTGATAAGGTTTATATCCAGTGTGGATTTTCTTATGCATTGCAAGAATTGAACTATTGGGTGACTGGAACAGCGTGATTGACACTAAAAGAGATAAGAAGACCTCTCGCCCAAACACTAAAATGCGAGCTAAGTTACCCAAACCTTTTTTTTGACATGATGGACGACTTTGAATTGAGAGATATTTGGCGAGAAAGAAACGCAGAGGAATATGATTTCACCTTCTTTTCCGATAGACATCAATCCTTTTCCAGGATTGACTTTATATTAATCACTAATGATTTACTTTCTAGGGTAAAGAAGACAAAGATTGTGGCGAGGGTCCTTTCGGATCATAACCCAGTTTGGATGGAATTGGGAAGGACAGTGCAGGCAAGAAGGTCTTGGAGGCTGAATGAAAACTTATTCAGATATGAAAAGTACATTAATGATTGTAAAAAATTGTTATCTGAATACTTTGTTTTGAATATGAATAAGGGTACACCTATGGAATTTGTATGGGATGCAAGCAAAGCATATATGAGAGGAGTACTGATGAATATAAACAAAATGCATAGATATAAACAAGGGTTAAAACGAAAAGAATTGGAAGAGGAAATTAAAGGGAAAGAGTTGGAGTTAACATTGAATCCAGGCGATACAAAGGTTAAGGAAGCAATTACCATATTAAAATCCCAATTTGATATGTTGATCTCTGACCAGGTAGCCACTAGTTTATTATATGCAAAACACAACACTTTTTGTAACGCAAATAAACCGGGCAGATGGTTAGCTTATCAGATTGGGAAAAAAAGGAAAATTCGAAATGTAACCAAATTGATTTATAGAGGGAAGGAGGTGTTTCAACAGGAGGAGATTCAAAAGGCATTTCGAGAATTTTTTACAGAATTGTATAAAGGGGATAAAATTAAGGGTTTAGATATAGACAAATACTTAGATAAAGAGAAAATACCCCTAGTTAGAGAAGAGTACAGGCAAAAGCTGAACCAACCAATAACCTCAGGAGAAATCTTGCAGGTAATTAAGCAACTAAAGTTAGGGAAAGCGCCAGGCACAGATGGCTTGACAGCGGTTTACTATAAAAATTTACAGTTAGAAATGGTAGAACTTCTTAGAGAACTATTTAATAAAATTCAAACGGAAGGTAAAGTGCCCCCATCTTGGAAGACAGCGTTTATATCTTTGATACCCAAAGAAGATCAAGATACTACCCAACCAAAAAATTATAGACCTATCTCATTACTTAATGTAGATTATAAAATTTTTACTAAAATACTAGCAAATAGGTTAATGGTGGTTATTCAACAATTGATACATACCGACCAAACAGGTTTTATACAGGGGAGACAAGATGAAGAGTAATGTTAAACTAATTATCAATGCATTAGAATATTTGGGAAAGAACAACCAAATTCCTGCTGCGTTCATATTTCTGGATGCTAAGAAGGCCTTTGATCGAGTTAACTGGCAATTTCTGTTGAAAATATTGCAAAAAATGCAGATAGGAGATAGCTTTTTACAGTCAATCAAAGCAATATACCAACAGCAAACAGCTCAAATCATCGTCAACGGAAGTTTAACAGACCCTTTTCAAATCGGAAAAGGTACAAGACAGGGCTGTCCTTTGTCCCCACATCCTATTTAATTCCCCAGAGACAGTAGAATACCATATACAATAGCAATAGCAGTTAGACTTATATACTGCTTCATAGGGCTTTCAGCCCTCTCTAAGCGGTTTACAGAGTCAGCATATCGCCCCCACAGTCTGGGTCCTCATTTCACCCACCTCGGAAGGATGGAAGGCTGAGATTAGAACCACTGAACTGCAGATAACAGTCAGCTGAAGTGGCCTGCAGTACTACACCCTAACCATTGCGCCATCTCGGCTCTTATATTCTCTTATACAGAATACAGACGTAAGAGTCTGATTAATGCAATGATCTTTTCAAAAATCCAGAGTCTTTTAAACTATTTCAAGCATTTTCAGCTCCTAAGCATAAAAATATACATAATGGGTGCAACCAAAAAGTGGCACCAAGAAAGAGAAAGAAAAGGAGAATGAAATATAATTTGATCATTTTAAAGTTTTAAAACTGCCCATGTTTAAATTTGAAGCCCCCTGGAGCTTGAGGCTCAGGACAAACAAATCTCTTGGTTCCCCAACACGACTGGCCTGCTCCTGGTTGCTGGATGTCATTCTGCAAAGGTATCATCTGAAATATGCCCTACTAGGAAAAGAACTGTTATATATGTAACATTATCAAAACTTTATTATGGTGAAAGACTGGTTCAAGGGGTACATTTAGGTTTTTTTTTAAAGAAAATAATTGAATAATGATTATTAAAACAAGCTACAAGATATAAAAAAGGAAGTATACATAAAAACAGAAGTTTAAATAGCAATAGCACTTTAGACTTATATACCGCTTACAGTGCTTTACAGAACGTCTCTAAGCGGTTTAGAGTCAGCCTATTGCCCCCAACAATCTGGGTCCTCATCAGTGGTGGGTTTCAAAAAAATTTGGAACCTCTTCTGTAGGTGTGGCCTGCTTTCCGGGTCCACTGGTGGAACCTCTTCTAACCGGTTTCTGTAGATTTGACGAACCGGTTCTACCGAACTGGTGCAAACTGGTAGGAACCCACCTCTGGTCCTCATTTTACTCACGTTGGAAGGATGGAAGGTTGAGTCAACCTTCAGCCTGGTGAGATTCGAACTGCCAAATTACAGGCAGCCGGCAGTCAACAGAAGTAGCCTGCAATACAGCATTCTAACCACTGCACCACTGTGGCTCTTATGTATTGACCTTCTGACAAGCAAAGTCAGTAGGGAAGATAAATCCACTTAACAACTGTGTTACCAACTCAATAATTTTACTTAACAACTGTGGCAAGAAAGGTCATTAGGTGGGGAAAAATTCATTTAATAACTAGGGGCTAAATTGTAGTCATAAATCACAGAACTACCTGTATGTAATCTGGTGCTTCTTATGGGAATAAAACAAACACATGTAGCCCTCACCTAATAATGGTAATTGGGACTGGCAAGTCTTGTCGCTAAACGACATGGTCATAAAGCACAATATTGCAAGACCAAGCCAACTTACAACAGTTGCCGTCGTTAGGCAAACAGCAGATAGAAAGCTGAAATTCTTCCAGGGGCATCTCTATGATCTGTGATTATCAATATGCCCAAAAAAAAACCCCACAAGCCGGATATTTTGTGGGGCAATTGCAAAACTGCAAAATTCTGCAAAACTGATTATTCACTACAGTATGCTGTTAGTCAAATATAGGTAGTTAGCCTTCACCAAAGTAACTTTTTCCATTTTCCTCTCCTGTTATGTCAACACTGAATCGTGATTTACTAAAGAGAATAAGACCAAAAATTAAATTTTAATTTGCATTCCCAATGGGAAATCAGAAATGAAATTCAGGGCTTTTCTACACTCATCCCTGTCTGCCTTATGTGGATTTTCTTGTGTGCCTTAAGAGAGGAATAATGTGTGAAACACCGTCCACATTCTGGGCATCTGAAGGGTTTCTCCCCTGTATGTAAACCTAAATGATTTATAAGTTTAGATCTAGTACTGAAACCTTTTCCACATTCTGGACACTCATATGGTTTTTCTCCTGTATGAGTCCTATGGTGTACTACCAGATGGGAATTCTGACTGAAACATTTCCCACAATCAGGACACTCATACGGTTTCTCCCCTGTGTGAGTCCGCTGGTGTATCACCAGCTCACAATTCCGACTAAAAGTTTTCCCACATTCGGGACACTCAAATGGTTTTTCTCCTGTGTGAGTCCTCTGGTGGATCACCAGGTGGGAACTACGATTGAAATTTTTCCCACAATCTGGACACTCAAAAGGTTTCTCCCCAGTATGAGTTCTCTGGTGTATCACCAGGCCAGAATTCCGACTGAAACTTTTTCCACAATCCAGACACTCATATGGTTTCTCTCCTGTGTGACTCCTCTGGTGTAGCACAAGGTGGGAATTCCGACTGAAACTTTTTCCACAATCCAGACAATCATAAGGTTTCTCCCCAGTATGAGTCCTTTGGTGTGTCACAAGGTCGGAATTCCGACTGAAACATTTCCCACAACCTGGACACTCATACGGTTTCTCCCCAGTATGAGTCCTTTGATGTAATACCAGCGCATAATTCCGACTAAAACCTTTCCCACAATCAGGACACTCATATGGTTTCTCCCCTGTGTGAGTCCTCTTATGTATCACTAGGTCAGAATTCTGAATGAAACTTTTTCCACAATCTGGACACTCATATGGTCTTTCTCCTGTGTGTGTTCTCTGATGTATTACCAGGTCAGAATTCTGACTGAAACTTTTTCCACAATCTGGACACTCATAAGGTTTCTGTCCTGTGTGCATCCTCTGGTGTATCACCAGATTGGAATTCTGACTGAAACGTTTGCCACAGTCTGGACACTCGTACGGTTTCTCTCCTGTATGAGTCCTCTGATGTATTGTTAGGTTGGTATTCCGACTAAAACCTTTTCCACAATCAGGACATTCATATGGTTTCTCCCCTGTGTGAGTCCTTTGGTGTATCACCAGGTGGGAATTCCGACTGAAGGTTTTCCCACATTCTAGACACCCATATGGTTTCTCCCCCATTGATTTCTCTTGTGTATCACATTTCCTAAAGCTATTTGCCACATTGAGAGCAGTGGGTGAGCTTTTCTTCAGTCTGTGTGCAGTCATGCATTATCAGCTGTGCTCTGCAATCTGTGCTTTTCCCTGCAGTATGCATATTGTGGGGGGTTTCCACCAAGGATATTTTTTTGGATTCTCAAGATCAAAATTATTTTGGATCCCTTCTTGGCTGGTGCTTTCATTCAAGCTACTCTTACTTGCTTCACAGGGTGAAGCTTGAATGCCTGCCTATCCTATGTGACTATCAAATGACCACTTCCTCCTGCCCTGATTTCCAGATTACCTCTCCTTTTTTGAATTTGAAAATAATCCCCTTTGACCCTTTTCTGGAGTGTTTCCTTGAGTTCTTCATATTCATTTTTTTCCATCTCAAAACTCTCTTAATCTCTTTTGTCTGTCAACTTCCTGGAGAAGTAGAAGTCTTTTGCAGTTTTCTTGAGGCAGCAAAACACACTTTCATTGCTGGCTGGATTTGCTATTCCTTTTAATGCTGCTTGTGATTCTCACTTGTCTGGAATTCTCTTCCTAGCATCTTTTCGGTCTAAAAGATTGACATAAAAGGTTAGTTTAAAAGGTTAGATTAATATAAAAGATTTATAAAATGGCTGCAGAAGATGAGAAAACAGCAAGAAAGAAAAATAACATGCATTAAAATGGAAAAAGATATATTCCAAAATTGCTAAATTAACTTCTAACCTTAATTATGATTCATTTGACATATAGAAGACTAGTGAGATCCAAGTTCAAATATCCACACAAACATTAAATTCTCTTCTGGACTTCGGTTAATTCAAAATTCTTCAATAACAAATTGGTTATTTTCAAATATATCAGGAAATGTCGAGGCTAGATTATACAGCTATACACGTAGAAACAAATAGAGATACGCTACTAATATATGTCTGTTAAAAGTCCATGTTTATTTCAGCCTCACAAATGTCTGAGAAGTGGGTCACTCAAACCTTTGGGTCTAATTTTAGGGGATGGAACGGCTTCAACAGATGAAGGGCTTCAATTAATTCATGGTACCCAAAGCATCTGCAAGATATAATCCCCACTATTGTGCATGAAACGCCCCCGTTTCCCCCCCCCCAAAAAAAAGAATATGTCCATAAAATCAAAGATTCTACCTTAAACTGAAGGAGACTTTTTACAATCTCCCAACCTGCAGAACGTTTGCAGGCACCATTTTTAAAGCAGCCAGCACCACTGGAACAAAAGTTGGGGAAGGAAGAAACATGCTGCAACAGCTGACATGTTTCAGCCTGGATTCTTCTCTACTTCTGCGCTATGGAGGAAACCAAGCAGCCCTCCTTGCTCCCCGCTTCTCCTCCGACCTGTCCTCCACTCACCTTCCAGCTGTTGAAGTCCTGGGAAGAGCAAGAGAGGCGCCCTCCACGACACCGTCCTCCCACCGGGTCAGCCGGAAGAGGAGAATCCTCTCTGCTTCTCTCTTCCAAATCCTCTCTAGAAATCCAGTACTCTATTGTTTCAACACCTTTAGGCTCCCGTCGCTCCCCCTCTCGTTGGGTGTCTTTACTCAGCCACCATCGATGCCGCTCTACTGTATTGACGGCTTTCTAGTCGCCGGGTGTACTCATTTCATGGAGCGCGCGCCATCTAGCGACAAATGGCTGGATTACAGGCTCCCGTTCGTTTGCAAGATTTTTGCTTGATTAATATACGCGCCATCGATGTACTCATAGCTAGTGAAATTTAAGCAAGAACTAAACCAAGGAAAAACGTCCTTTGGGGGTGGGAAAGGAGAGTCGATGGAGTTGCTGTCCTAACTAGATTCAGAAGACCCCAGTTCAGCTGTTGGCTCTAATCTCTATTGAATGCAGGAATCTGAATGAAAACAACCCTAATTTATATTTCTTAATTATTTTTTTCCTTTGGGAACTCAAGGTTGCATAGAAAGCCCTTCTTAGGTAGCATCCTGGACCAAGAAGGAGGTTCATTTCAATCTCCCCTACCCATCTGTCTCCTTTCAAGGACATGATTTTGGCCTCTCAATTGGCATCCCAGAATTCCATAGCTCCTGGAAGCTACCTTCATGCCTGACCTAACACTGAACTGGAACGTCTTTGCAGTGTTAATCCCGTTCTTCAACCTTATGTCCAATGTTTGTTTTAGGTGTCTTCAAGACAGATTTCACACCTGGCAATTGCCTGGATTGGTTTCTCTGCAGTTTCCTTGGCAAGGATTTTCCAAGTGGTCTTCCCCTTTCCTGCTTCGTGGACCTGAGAGAGGGACTGGCCAGGGATGCCCAGATGTTTCATGCCTATGGCAGGACTGGAAATCAGGACCTCCCCATCTGTAACTTGTAGGTTTCACCATTGCACCAAACTGACTCTCCTTATTCCCCACAAAATCTATCCACTATCTCTTTCGGTGGCTGCAGCCTTTCAAGATCTACTCCAACATCTTTGCAGTTAAGTTCCCATTATTCTTCTGAAAATGAACCTTTTTTGTCTTATATCTGAGCTTCAAACCTTTCTTCTGAGGAAATGGAGCGTCTCTCCAAATGGAATGTTGCTTCGGGCCTACCCTGGGAACCAGCCCCTCTGGATTGCCCATTGCCAAATCTAATGTCATTTTATGATAGATGGATGAGATGGATAGATGTACGTATATGGATAGATAGAAAGAAACGTATATGGATAGATAGAAATTTGCCTACGCTCGATAGATAGAAACGTATATGGATAGATAGAAATTTGCCTACGCTCGGTGAACACTCGGATGGGGCGCAGGAGTTCATGGCTTCCATGACAGCCATGGGCTTGACCCAGATAATCCGAGGCCCAACTCACTCTGCGGGTCACACACTCGACCTCGTATTCCTCTCGGAGCAGTGGACTTGTGATCTTGGTCTGAGGGGTAATGAGATCATACCCCTGTCGTGGTCAGACCACTGCCTACTGAGGCTTGACTTCCGAAGACCAAACCCCCACTGTAGGGAGGAGGAACCGACCAAGTGGTTCCGCCCCAGGCGACTTATGGACCCTTTGAGGTTCCAGACGGAGCTTGGGGTTATTCCTGATGCTCTCGCCCACAGTCCGGTAGAGACTCTGGCTGCCGCCTGGCATTCGGCAGCATCGGAGACCCTCGACCGGATTGCGCCACTACGGCCCCTCCGAGGCGGCGGATCCCGGAGGCCTCCTTGGTTCACCGAGGAGCTCCGGGAGAGGAAGCGCCGGAGGAGACGCCTAGAGCACTTGTGGAGGTCCGATAAATCCGAACCGAACCGAGCACTCTTAACAACTTGCACCAAGGATTACATCAGGGCACTTAGGGCAGCAAAGAGATCTTATATTGCCACCTTGGTTGCGTCCGCCGAGTCTCGTCCAGCCGCCCTGTTTAGGATAACCCGCTCCCTCTTAAATAAGAGGGACACGGGGGACCCCTTGCAGGGTAGGGCTGAGGATTATGCCCAGTTCTTGGCGGACAAAGTTGCTCGGTTTCGGTCGGATTTGGACTCCACCTTTGCAGAGCCAGCAGAGGCACGAGAGGATGATTTGGTTGACCATCGCTGGGTTGAGTTTCAGGATGTTACTTCCGGGGACGTGGACAAGGCCATGAGGGCTGTGAGTGCCTCCACCTGCGTACTGGACCCGTGTCCCTCCTGGCTGGTTGCTAACAGCAGGGAGGTGACACGGAGCTGGATCCAAGCGGTTATTACCGCCTCGCTTCGGGAGGGGCACTTCCCCGCCGCACTTAAAACGGCGGTGGTGAGACCCCTCCTGAAGAAACCATCTTTGGATCCAGCCGTACTTAACAACTATCGTCCAGTCTCCAACCTCCCCTTTATTGGGAAGGTTGTTGAGAAGGTGGTGGCCTACCAGCTCCAGCGGTCCTTGGAGGAAGCCGATTACCTGGACCCCTTCCAGTCCGGCTTCAGACCTGGTTACAGCACAGAAACCGCTTTGGTCGCATTGACCGATGATCTCTGGAGAGCCAGGGATGGAGGCCATGCCTCCATCTTGGTTCTCCTCGACCTCTCGGCGGCTTTCGATACCATCGACCATGGTATCCTTCTGCGACGACTGCGGGAGGTGGGGGTGGGAGGCACTGTTTTACAGTGGTTCTCCTCCTACCTCTCGGACAGGTCGCAGTCGGTGTTGGTCGGGGGTCAGAGATCGACCACGAGGCCCCTATCATATGGGGTGCCGCAGGGGTCGGTCCTGTCCCCCGTACTATTTAACATCTACATGAAACCGCTGGGCGAGATCATTCGGAGGCACGGGATAAGATACCACCAATATGCGGACGATACGCAGCTGTATCTGTCCGCCCCGTGCCAACTCAATGAAGCGGTGGACGTGATGAACCGGGGTCTTGAAGCCGTTAGGGACTGGATGCGGGCTAACAAGCTTGTACTCAACCCAGAAAAGACCGAGTGGCTGTTGTGTTTCCCTCCCAAAAATTTGGCTAGTGTTCCATCGATCAGGCTGGGGGGTCAAAATTTACACCCCTCAGACAGGGTTCGCAACTTGGGAGTCCTCCTGGATCCACAGCTGACTTTTGATCACCACCTGTCGGCTGTGACCAGGGGGGCATTTGCCCAGGTTCGCCTGGTGCGCCAGTTGCGACCCTACCTGAATCGGGAGGCTCTCACAACAGTCACTCGCGCCCTCGTGACCTCTAGGCTGGAATACTGCAACGTGCTCTACATGGGGCTGCCCTTGAAGAGCATTCGGCGGCTTCAGCTAGTCCAGAATGCGGCCGCGCGAGTGATCGTGGGTGCACCTCGGTTCGCCCACATAACACCTATCCTCCGCGAGCTGCACTGGCTACCTGTTGGCCTCCGTGTGCACTTCAAGGTGCTTCTTACTACCTATAAAGCCCTTCATGGTAGTGGATCTGCGTACTTGGGAGACCGCCTTCTGCCAACTACCTCCTCCCGACCCATAAGATCCCACAGATTAGGCCTCCTCCGAGTGCCATCTGCCAGCCAGTGTCGGCTGGCAACTACGCGGAGGAGAGCCTTTTCTGTAGCAGCTCCGACCCTCTGGAACGATCTCCCCGTGGGGATTCGTACCCTCACCACCCTTCAGACCTTCCGCACAGCCCTCAAGATCTGGCTATCCCGCCAGGCCTGGGGGTAAAGATCATAGTTTGCCCCCGCCCGAATGTTGAATGAATGTTGTTTGATCTTAACTACACACTGTATTTTTATGTTATTGTATGTCTTCCCCTCCCATAAGTTGTTAGCCGCCCTGAGTCCCCCCAGGGAAAAGGGCGGCCTATAAATAAACACAACTGAAACTGAGAAAGATAAGTAGGTAGGGAGGTAGATGATAGATAGATAGATAGATAGATAGATAGATAGATAGATAGATAGATAGATAGATAGATAGATAGATAGATAGATAGAGGATGGACAGATGATAGACAGTGTTTGTAGGTTTTATGGGGGTTAATCAATCTATTTGTTCTGCTGTAGGGGAGATTTGTATGGAATTCCACTATTTCCTTTGTATCAGTTTCATTGTGTCTATGTTGAATGTTTTTCTAATCGGATGCAATTACTGTTGTTTTTTTCTTCTCTACACTTAATTCTTAAGCATGGCATAAATTGTTATTCCTCTCCCCACTCTCACACCCATTGCTCTCCTTTCTTGCCACCTGTTATTTTGGTTGGACGTTTGGGTAGATGTTTGGTTGGTTGGATGTATTGCAAAAGAAAAAGAGATTGGATCCTCTACAGAATCAAAAGAAACACACTTTTCGCAAGGAATTCTTGCAGTAGCCAGTAACCTACAAACTTTTCCAACTTCTTCGCCTCCATTGCCTCTGTGCTAATATCCCATTTTGTTCCCAAAGATATCAGAATACTGTAGTCTGTATCATGGAATCATTCTCTCAAAGATCCAGAAGCTTTTGAGCTATTTCAAGCATTTTCAGAGCCTAAGCATGGTAAAATGTGAGAAAAGATATGTCCAAAAGTGTTACTAAAGAGCGTGAGAATACACTGACGTGAATTAAATAGAATTTGATCATGTTAAGATTGAGAATGTTTATTACAAAGACCAGCATAATGAAAGTGGGGTATATTCAGCTAAAAAGTACAGACATTGAAATATAATAATAGTAATTATATTAAAAAGCAAAGACAAGTGACGGTATTTATAAATAGCAATAGCAATAGCAGTTAGACTTATATACCGCTTCATAGGGCTTTCAGCCCTCTCTAAGCGGTTTACAGAGTCAGCATATTGCCCCCAACAACAATCCGGGTCCTCATTTTACCCACCTCGGAAGGATGGAAGGCTGAGTCAACCCTGAGCCAGTGAGATTTGAACAGCTGAACTGCAGATCTGCAGTCAGCTGAAGTAGCCTGCAGTGCTGCATTTAACCACTGCGCCACCTCATTTAGGAGTCTAAATGAAACTCTTAAAAGTATTTAAATTTAGTAGCTGGGGGAGTCGGGTTGTGCAGTGAGATGGAATATAGAGTTGTGGTTGATTGGTGGCTCCTATTTGAGGTGATCTGTGCTGTGATTGGTTGCTGTGGGGGTGGAGGGGGCGCTTCCCTGTTTTCCCGCCTTTTTCTTCTGTTGGCTTTGTATGCTGTTCTGTGATTTACCTCATGATGTTCCTGTTTGCTCGACTACCTAGTCTGCCGCATATAGAGTTGTAAAATATATTTATACATAGAACAACAAATTCATGTCAACGTCTCTGATTTCATTTGGACATCTACTGTACAGTCCCCAGACAGGAACTAAGAGGGCAGAAAGGCATAAGGTGCCTGGAGGCTGCATGAAGTTTAGTATGTGGCAAACTAAATCTATCACTCTACAGAGCAAATTATGAGGTGAGCTGGAGATTCCTTAAGACAAGTCATCCATCATCTGACTTATCCTAAATACTCGTCTGCAGAAATGTGGCAACATTACACAGGCAATCCTCAGTTTACTTACAACAGTTTACTTAGTTACCATTCAAAGTTACAACCGCATTGAAAAAAGCAACTTATGACTGTTTTGCACAGTTATGACCATTGCAGCATCCCTATGGTCATGTGATTGACATTCTGACGCTTGACAGCTGTCTCATATTTATGACAGTTGCAGTGTCCTGGGACCATGTGATCGCCTTTTGCAAATTTCTGAAAAGCAAAGTCAATGAGAAAGCAGATTCACTTAATAACCAGGTCATTAATTTAACAACTGCAGTGATTCACTTAACAAATGTGGCTAGAAAAGTAGTAAAATGAGGCAAAATTCACAAAATTCAATTTCTCACTTAGCAACATAAATTTTTGGCTCGATTGTGGTCATACGTGGAGGACTACCTGCACAGTATGTAATAACAGAGTTACTATCGGAAAGCAGCAGGGAACTGTAGAACAGTCCTGTGTGCCCTGAGTATCTATGTAGTACTGGAAAGATAAGCCTGGTAGAACATGTTATACAGCGACTGGAGAAACGTACTCTGCTGTTTCTGTGTGTACAGAGTCATGGAGACATTGTGTTATAACCAGAATTGAATTACTGAAATGAACAAACTTTAAATCCTTTGGTGTCTTCCAAACTCAGGAAAACGTTTAGCATCTTGACAGTCCTACTTGACACACAAGTAGTTAATTTTAATCAAGCTAACATCATCCATTTTCATTTCTTTTCTCTCACCCCTCATGCCTAATACTGAGACATGTCTGTCTAAACAGAATCAGGCCAGAAATTAAATACTTCATTTCTCAGGTGAACTTGCAAAGACAGATCAGAAGGAATTCAAGCCTTCTCTTTACTCATCACCTTTTGGGTGATGTGGATTTTTTTATGTTTAACAAGGGAAGAGGTTTGAGAGAAGCATTTTCCACACTCTGGGCACTTGAAAGGTTTCTCACCTGTGTGTAAACCTACATGATTTATAAGGTTAGTCCTAGTACTGAAACCTTTCCCACAATCAGGACACTCGTGTGGCTTCTCCCCTGTGTGTGTCCTCTGGTGTATCACCAGGCCAGAATACCAAGTGAAACATTTTCCACAGTTCAGACACTTATATGGTCTCTCCCCCGTGTGAGTCCTCTGGTGTAGCATCAGGTTGGCATTCTGATTGAAACTTTTCCCACAATCTGGACACCTATAGGGTTTCTCCCCAGTATGAGTTCTCTGGTGTTTCACAAGGTTGGAATTATTACTGAAACTTTTCCCACAATCAGGACATTCATAGGGTTTCTTTCCTGTGTGAGCCTCCTGGTGTATCATCAGGTTGGAATTATGAAAGAAACATTCCCCACAATCTGGACACTCGTACCGTTTCTCTCGATTATGAGTCCTCAGGTGTTTAATAAGATTGGAATTCTGACTGAAACCTTTCCCACAGTCAAGACACTTATACGGTTTCTCTCCTGTGTGAGTCCTCTGGTGTATCATCAGGTTAGAATTATGACTGAAACCTTTCCCACAATCTGGACACTCATACGGTTTCTCCCCTCTGTGAGTCCTCTGGTGTTTCACAAGATTGGAATTATGACTGAAACCTTTCCCACAATCTGGACATTCATAGGGTTTTTCTCCTGTATGCATCCTCTGATGTATAATTAGATTGGAATTCTGACTGAAACTTTTGCCACAGTCTGGACACTCGTACGGTTTCTCTCCTGTGTGAGTCCTCTGGTGTATTGTCAGGTTGCAATTCCGACTAAAACCTTTTCCACAATCCGGACACTCATATTGTTTCTCCCCCATTGAATCGTCTTGCGTATCACATTTCCTAAAACTATTCGCCACATTGAGGGTGAGTTTTTCTTCAGTGTGTGTCCTCTCATGCATTATCAGCTGTGCTCTTCAATCTGTATTTTTCCCTAAAATATACACGTTGTAGAGTTTTTCCACCAAGTATATTTTTGGATTCTCAAGACCAAAAATATTTTGGATCCCTTCTTGGTGCTTTCATTCAAGCTACTCTTACTTCCTTCACAGGGTGAAGCTTGAATGCCTGCCTATGCTATGTGACTATCAAATGACCACTTCCTCCTGCACGGATTCCAAATTACCTCTCCTTTTCCTGAATTTGAAAATAATCCCCTTTGACCTTTTTCTGGAGTGTTTGCTTGAATTCTACATATTATTTTCCAACTCAAAACTCTCTTCATATTCTCTCTTTTGTCTGTCACCTGCTTGGAGGAGAACTCTTTTGTAGTTTTCTGGTGGAGGTGGAAAAGACTTTCATTGCTGCTGGATTTGCTTTCCTTTTAATGCTGCTTGGGATTCTCACTTGTCTGGAATTCTCTTCCTAGGATCTTTTTGATCTACAAAATTAACATAAAAGGTTATTTTAAAAGGTTAGATTGACATAAAAGATTTATAAAATGGGTGCAGAAGCAAGAGGAAAAAAATATGCATTATAATGAAAAAGCAAACATGCCAAAATTAACTCTAATTCATTTGACATATAGAAGATTAGCGAAATCCAAGTTCAAATTTCCGCACAAACATTAAATTCTCTTCTGGACTTCAGTAAATCAAAATTCTTCAATAACAAATTGATTATTTTCAAATATATGAAGAAATGTTGAGGCTAGATTATACAGCTACGCACATAGAGACAAATAGAGATACGCCTACTAATATATGTCTGTTAAAAGTCCATGTGTATTTCAGTCTCACAAATGTACGAGAAGTGGGTACACTCAAATGTTTGGGTCTAATTTTAGGGGATGAGACAACTTCAACAGATCAGGGGTTTCAATTAATGCATGGTAACCAAAACATCTGCAAGATATAATCCCCACCTTTGTGAATTAAAATCACGAAGACAGATTCAAAATAGCGTGTCAAAGTTGGAATCCAAAACTGATGAACTTGGAAAGGGACTTCAGGGAAGAAATTAAAGATTTGAAAGGAGATATGAAAGAGATGAAAGCCAGAGTAGACTGTGGAGCATGAATTGAAGAAGACTAATGCTGTGTGTGAGGCAGAGGTAGATGAAATGACAGACTTGAAAGTGCAGATTAAAAATTTTCAATTAAGATTTTGTGGAATACCTGAACAACCAGGAGAAGATACTGTATCAGAGCAAGGATGGCTCAATTCACTAATAAAGGGGAGGGAGAAATGAATCTTGACCTGGATAAGACATATAGAATAAACTCCAGATTCGCTGCCATGAGAAAGCTACCAAGGGATGTTCTAGTTCACTTTTCAAGAAAGAAACATGGGATCAGGTTCTGGATTGCCATTTTAAGCATAGGTTGGAAATGGATAATATAGACATTACTGTCTTGTAGGAAATTTCTGTTAGAATTTTGAGAAAAGGAAAGCTTATACTTTTCTTACTGATATCTTGAAGCAGAGAAGAATCTTATTTCGCTGGGATAGACTAGAAGGGATGATACTTACTTACCATGAACAAAGACTTAGGCTGAACTCCATAGGGAAAGCTAAGGACTTTTTAATCAGAGATGAAACTAACCCCTGACACATGTGGAGAAACAGGTATAGAAAAGAAGTTGGTGGCTGACCAAGATAAAAAAAACAAGCTGTTGTGCAAGACCCTAAAGTTGGCACTGGACAAGATGATTTGGCAGAGAGAAGAAGGAAGGGAAGAATGGAGGAAGAAGGGGTTAAGGTAAGTTATACAGGAATCTATTATAGTGCTCAAAGATGGAGATTAAATTTTTCACGTGTAACATTAATGGAGCAAATGCTCAATCAGAGCAAAAATATATATTTCACTATCTGAGGAAACTTAATTTGGAAACACTCTGTCTTCAAGAAACGCATATTAAGAAACAAAATAAACGATTAGGGAAGGAATTTATATCAGTTGGTGCAAAGAAGATTAATGGAGTTGTTTTATATATATAAACCCAGTTTAAACCTAAGCTACTTATAGCAGACGATCAGGGTAGATTTATAGTGGAAACAGAACTTAAGGGGTTAAAATCAATAGTGGTGGGACATATAGGCCAAATGATGACAGAAGCAAATTATACGGTTATTTAATGGATCATTTATTGCCTTTCTCATATGGAAACTGGTTTATATTGGGGGATTGGAATGGGGTGATAGCACCAGCCTTATGAGATGACGGATAACTTAGTATATTTCAGCCTGGTTGCTTCTACGCTGTGGAGGAAACCAAGCAGCCCTCCTTGCTCCCAGCTTCTCCTCCGACCTTCCCTCCACTCACCTTCCAGCTGCTGAAGTCCTGGGAAGAGCAGGATAAGCACCCTCCACGCCTCCTCCCACGGGTCAGCCGGAAGAGGCACTTCCTCTATTCTTCTGTTTTACTTCCTCTCTAGAAACCCAGTACTCTATTGTTTCAACCCCTTTAGGCTCCCGTCGCTCCCCCTCCCGTTGGATTTGTGTAGTCAGCTACCATCGATGCCGCTACTGTATTGACCCGCTTTCTAGTCGCCGGGTGTTTAATTACAGCGCTCGCCACCTAGCGACATAAGGCTGAATTACAAGCTTCTGTCATTGGCAAAAAAATTTATTGCTTGCGCGACCATGCGCTCATAGCTATTTCAACTGACATAATTTTGGCCTCTCAATTGGCACCCCAGAATTTCATAGCTCCTGGAAGCTACCTTCATGCCTGACCTAACACTGAACTGGAACTTCTTTGCAGTTTTAATCGCGTTCTTCAACCTTATGTCCAATGTTAGTTTTAAGTGCCTTCAAGACAAATTTCACACCTGGCAAATGACTGGACTGGTTTCTCTGCAGTTTCCCCGCAAAATATACAGGTGAAACTCGAAAAATTAGAATATCGTGCAAAAGTTTATTTATTTCAGTAATGCAACTTAAAAAGTGAAACTAATATATGAGATAACTCATTACATGCAAAGCAAGATAGCAAGCCGTGATTTGTTATAATTGTGATGATTATGGCTTACAGTTCATGAAAACCCCAAATTCACAATCTTAGAAAATTAGCATATTATATGCAATCAATAAAACAAGGATTGTACGTAGAACAATATCGGACCTCTGAAAAGTATAAGCATGCATATGTACTCAGTACGTGGTTTGGGCCCCTTTTGCAGCAAATTACTGCCTCAATGCAGCATGGCATGGAAGCTATCAGCCTGTGGCACTGCTAAGGTGTTATGGAAGACCAGGATGCTTCAATAGCGGCCTTCAGCTCTTCTGTATTGTTCGGTCTCACGTCTCTCATCTTTCTCTTGGTAATGCTCCATAGATTCTCTATGGAGTTCAGGTCAGGCGAGTTTGCTGGCCAATCAAGCACAGTAATCCCGCAGTCATTGAACCAGGTTTTGGTGCTTTTGGCAGTGTGGGCAGTTCCCAAGTCCTGCTGGAAAATGAAGTCAGCATCCCTATAAAACTCGTCTGCGAAAGGAAGCATGAAGTACTCCAAAATCTCCTGGTAGACGGCTGGGTTGACCATGGACTTAATGAAGCACAGTGGACCAACACCAGCAGATGACATGGCTTCTGAAATCAACACAGACTGTGGAAACTTCACACTGGACTTCAAGCATCTTGCAGTGCCTCTCCATTCTTCCTCCACACTCTGGGTCGTTGGTTTCCAAATGAGATGCAAAAGTTGTTCTCATCAGAAAAGAGGACTTTGGACCACTGAGCAAGTCCAGGTCTGTTTTTCTTTAGCCCAGGTAAGACACTTCTGACGGTTCCACCACAAAAGCGCGTAGGACAAAATCGCGCTCGACAAAAGCGCGCTGTGACGTCATCACAGCGCGACGAAAAAGATCGAAAAAATGTAAAAATAAAGCTAAAACCTTCCCCTAACCCCCCCAAACCTAACCCTAAACCTAACCCTAACCCTAACTCTTAACCTAACCCTAAACCTAACCCTAAACCTAACCGTTAAAGTAACGAAAAACGTAACGCTAACCCTTATCCTAACCCTAACGCTAACGCTAACGCTCTAAAGCTAACCCTAACCCTTACCCTTACCCTTACCCTAACCCTAACCCTAACCCTTACCTTTGTGTGAATCGGCTTGCTTTAATTTAATTTTTATTAATTTTTATTTGAATTTTTCGATCTTTTTCGTCGCGCTGTGATGACGTCAAAGGCGCGATTTTGTCGATCGCGCTTTTGCCGTCCGCGCTTTTGACGGGTCACGCTTCTGACGTCATTTGTTGTTCAGGAGCGGCTTGGCAAGAGGAATACAACATTTGAAGCCCATGTCCAGGATCCGTCTTTGTGTGGTGGCTCTTGATGCACTGACTCCAGCCTCAGTCCATGCCTTGTGAAAGTCCCCAACACTTTTTAATGGCCTTTTCCTGACAATCCTCTCCAGGCTGCGGTCATCCCTGCTGCTTGTGCACCTTTTTCTTCCACACTTTTCCCTTCCACATGACTTTCTATTAATGTGCTTTGATACAGCACTTTGGGAACATCCAACTTCTTTTGCAATTACCTTTTGAGGCTTTCCCTCCTCATGGAGGGTGTCAATGATGGTTTTCTGCACAACTGTCAGGTCAGCAGTCTTTCCCATGATTGTGATTCCTACTGAACCAGACTGAGAGACCATTTAAAGGCTCAGGAACCCTTTGCAGGTGTTATGGCTTAATTAGCTGATTAGGGTGGGACACTTTGAGCCTAGAATATTGCATCTTTTCACAATATTCTAATTTTCTGAGATTGTGGATTTGGGGTTTTCATGAGCTGTAAGCCATAATCATCACAATTATGACAAATCAAGGCTTGAACTATCTCCTTTGCATGTAATGAGTCTATCTCATATATTAGTTTCACCTTTTAAGTTGCATTACTGAAATAAATATACTTTTGCACGAGTTTCACCTGTACTCACGCATCTGTTTCTGTGGCTCCAGCCTTTCAATATCTTATCCAACATCTTTGCAAAAGGAGATTCCTCTATTCTTCTCCTCTCTAGAAATCCAGTACTCGATTGTTTCAACGCCTTTCGGCTCTGCCGCTCCCCCTCCCGTTGGATGTCAGTATTCATCAACCATCGATGCCGCTCTACTGTATCGATGTCTTTCTAGTTACCGGGTTTTGCTCAGTGCATGGAGCGCCCTCTAGCGACATAAGGCTCAAAATCGGTCGTTGTTTGCAAGATTTTTGATCGATTACTGAATGCACCACTGGGTGGTTTTCAACGCCACCGATCACATAGATAGCTTCCCTTTGGGTCGATCAATTGCTAACCTGTTCTTCAGGGATGCACTCATAGCTACTATAACAGATCCAGCGGCTTTGTTTTCGCGAAGTGGGGTAATTGGGTGTGGGAAATGATGTGCACACAAACAGCAACAAGTATATGTTGTGTGTGGATGGGTGAATTATCTTCCAACCAGTTATTAGTCTGGGCTGGGAGGAGCAGAGATAACTCCTCAAAACCTGCTTTTGCAAACTGAAGGAAGCTTGAAGAGTGAAGGTTGAGTCTACTTAGCTTTGAAAGATTCAGCCGGTTGCTGGGCCCTAAAAGGTCACGAAATACTTGAGACCTAAATGATTACCTTAGCATTGCCGATCTGGGAAGTTCTCTTTATCGTTGTTAACTGGTAGTCAGGCAAGGAAACTTCCCGCCAGCTTCTCACAAGAAAAGTCACTGGGAAAACCGGCAGGAAGCTGCAAGTCATATGCCAGGGAGGATGTGTCTCCTGTTGGGTGGGGGAGTGACAGAAGTGCGAGGGGATGGATGGGAAAATTTGGAAAGGCGTGTGAGAAAGGATGTGCCTGAAAGGCACCATGTGGGTCGGAAAAGGTGTGCGGGCTCACCAAGAGTCTCTGAGTGAATTGTGGAGGGTTACACAGGGTGCAAGATAGAATAAGAACGGTGATGAGTAAGCGGTACCTCACAGTCAGTGGGGAGTGCACAGGAGTGCTTTAGGTTCAAGAAGGCCCCTCTACCCTTTGTTAAAAAAAAAAACACCCATTACTGCCATTTTTTGATGTAGAAGTAATGTGGTAGGGATGGAGATGGTAGCTCAACTAGACATCAGAAAGATCTAGTTCAGCTGTTTGCTGTAATATCGTTGGCGTGGAGGAATCTGAATGAAAACACCAACATACTGTATATTGTCTTTTCTTTTGGGAACTCAAAGGATAGAAAGCACTTCCTAGGGAGCACCCTGGGCCAGGAAAGAGGTTCATTTTAATCACTCCTCCTATATGGAGAAACTTTTTGTCTTTCAATTGGCATCGCAGTATTCCATCCATAGCTCCTTCATGCCTGACCTGACACTGAAATTGAACTTCTTTGCACTTTTAATCCCCTGTCTTTGACCTTTATACCCAATTTTTCTTTAGGTGCCTTCAAGTCAGACGTGACACCTGGGGACTGGCTGGACTGCTTTCTCTGCAGTTTCCTTGGCAAGGATTTTCAGGAGTGCTTTCTGTTTTCCTGCTTCCTAGCAATAGCAGTAGACTTATATACCGCTTCATAGGCCTTTCAGGCCTCTCTAAGCGGTTTACAGAGAGTCAGCATATTGCCCCCAACAATCTGGGTCCTCATTTTACCCACCTCGGAAGGATGGAAGGCTGAGTCAACCCTGAGCCGGTGAGATTTGAACCGCTGAACTGCTGATCTAGCAGTAGCCTGCAGTGCTGCATTTAACCACTGCGCCACCTTGGCTCTAGGCCTGAGAGGGACTGGCCAAGGATGCCCAGATGGCTCTGTGCCTAATGTGGGACTTGAACTGAGCACCTCCCGGTCTGTAACCTGGAACTTTAACTACTAAGCCAAACTGGATCTTTGCAATCTTTGTAACTGGCTCCCCATTATTTGCCAGATCTTTTCTTGTCTTTAAATCTGAGCTTCAATCTTTTCTTCTGAGTTAATTGATTCTTTCTCCGACTGTAGGCTGCTGGCTTCTGGCCTGAGGACCAGCAACTCTGGCTTCGACATTGCCTGATGCTACATTTTGCTTGATTTTATGAGTTACAGTTATATAGCGTTGGTAGCTAATCATTCTACTGTAAGGGTTACTTGTTGGAAGTTGCACAATTTCCTTCGTATCTCTTTCAGTTTTCTCTACTTGGAGTCTTTGCATAATGACATCCAATGACTATTTTCTCAGAATGATAATAAAAAGAAACCTACTCTTTGCAATGAATTTTTATAGTAGCCAGTCAGCCATGAAACTCTTCCAACTTTTCCCCTTCCATTCTCTCTGTGCTAATGTCCCATTTTGTTCTGCAAAAACCTCCAAATGTTGTAACTATTGACAGGGAATGGTCCTCACAAAGATCCAGAAGCTTTTGAGCTATTTTAAACATTTTTAGCACCTAAATCATAAAAATGGGACAACCAATGTGCCCAAAAATAGCAATAAAGACAGAATTAAATGTGACAAAAATTAATATAATTGAGAGGCGGAGCTGACATTGCGGCAATACGACATGCGATCTTGGAGCGCCATTATATATATATATATATATATATATATATATATATATATATATATATATATATATATATATATATATATATAATGTTGTTGTATTTGTGCTGATAAATAAATAAAGGGAGACTAGTAAAATCTAGTAAAAATCTAATAGATATATAGATATAGATATACACATACATACACACACACACACACACACACACACACACACACACACACACCCCAGATTGATAATATAAAACTATACAAATTGTAAGTGAGGACTATGGAGAGGATGTTTAAAAGCCTTGTTATTAAATATAAACAATTTTTATATAGAATATGGTATAAAGATGTAATATTATTGGATGATTTTAGGAGGCTGTAATGAAATGCCATAATATAGATTTACTTTAAATTTAGAATATTTTATATAAAAGGATGTAATAACAGTTATAGTCAAAGGAATGTTTAATAATCATAATTGTGTATGTATGTATGTATGTATGTATGTATGTATGTATGTATGTATGTATGATTGATGATATGAGAATTTGTGTAAATTGCAAGCGGGGACTAGTGTGAGGAAGCACAAAGCTTTATAACCAATCAACATACTGTATGTAACCGGAGGATGATTTTTATGTATTGTGTGTGTCTATATCTATTTGTTTTATGTTTGTTTAAAAATATTTTTTTTAAAAATATATATAATTGGATTACTCTAAAGTTTAAAAAGTTTATTACAGTGAAAGGCCAGCATAATAAATGTGGGGTGTATTCAATTAAAAAGTAGAGAAATTAATCACAGGGTAAAAATAGTAATTATACAAAAAAAACCAAAAAAAACAAGAGAGGCATAAATGACAGAGTATATATAAAAACAGTGGCCTAAATGGAACTAAGAGCACAGCGAGGAGCATAATATTTCTGTAGGGTGCATAAGGTTTAGCATGGGGCAGATTAAATCTTATCACTTCACAGTGCAAACAGTATGATGAGGTGGATGCTCCTTGATACTACTTTATAGCACAGGTTGTCCATTATCTGCCCAATTTTAAGTGCTGCTCTGCAGAACCTGGCAACATGATACTGTATTTTGTACCAGAGCGACTCTTCAAAGCAGCAGGGAGATGTATGTAGAATTGTCCTGTGCGGCCTGAGTATTTATGCAGTATTGGAAAGATGAGCCCGACACTAATGTCTGTCTAATAGAGCCGCTGGAGAAGCAAGTGCTTCGTTCTTTCTGTTTGTTCAGGTTCACAGGCACATTGTATTATAACCTGAGCTGTAATACTGACACGGAGAACCCTTGGAATTCTTTGGTGTCTTCTAAATTCAGGAAACATTTTTAGCAACTACCACTGCTATCACCCACCAGCATTCAAAGGATAACAAGAGGCACCACCGGGCAAAGATCACAACAGGAGTTGATAGAAAACCTGAAGATCCTACATTCAAAAACAATAATTGTTTTTCTCTATATTCCAAAAGCGTGACCCGACAAAAGGGCGAATGACAAAACCGTGCCGACTAAACCGCATTGCTAAAACCGTGACGTCATCAACGCGTCGACAACAGCACGTAGACAGAAGAGCGATTTCAGTCGACAGAGGGGCAATTTAAGTTAAGGTAAGGGTTAGGTTTAGGGTTAGGGTTAGGCTTACATTTAGGGTTAGGGTTAGCATTATGTTTAGGGTTAGGTTTAGGTTTAGTTTTAGTTTTACAGCGCGCTTCTGTCACTGCGCTGTTGTCGGAGCGATTCAGCGCTCATTCGTCGGAGCGCTTTAGAACACGTGGTTTTGTCACCGCGGTTTAGTCGGGCGCGGTTTTGTCGTTCGCCCTTTTGTCGGTGAACCTTCCAAAAGCATTTGCATACCATGGTCAACAATCTTTATATGTTAATTTTTTGTGCTCTTGTCATTGTCCCAAACCTTCCTCATACATTCTCCATTCTATGCATTATTGTTCTTGCTTGACTCTTCATAATCTGAACAGGGATTCATCTTGCTCTGAATTTCTGAAAATATTAGGGAAATATGAACTCTCTGCTTGCATCTTCTTATATTTGGGAAGCTGGAATCACTAAGCAAATGAGTATGCATCTGTCTGTCTATCTGAAGATATATTAAGAGCCATGATGGCACAGTGGTTAGAGTGCAGTACTGCAGGCTACTTCTGCTATCTGCAGGCTGCAAGCAGTTTGACAGTTCAAATCTCACCAGGCTCAAGGTTGATTCAGCTTTCCATCCTTCCGAGGTAGGTAAAATGAGGAGCCAGACTGTTGAGGGCAATATGCTGACTCTGTAAACCACTTAGAGGGCTGTAAAAGCACTGTGAAGCGGGATATAATTCTAAGTGCTATTGCTATATGTTTAAGCATATGCAGGTTTCTTAAAATCTGTATGTTGCTTTTCTATGACCTCACTTGTTCAATATGCAAAAAACATTCTGAAAAGCCTTTTTGCAGCAGTTATGCTATTTTTGCAAAAGGGAATATCCGCTACCTTTTCCTGATAGCCACACACAAGCAGTTAACCTTTATCAAGCTAACCTTTTTCATTTCATTTCTTTTCTCTCCTCCCTCATGTCTAATACTGAGACGTGGCTGGCTAATCAGGCCAGAAATTAAATACTTAATTTCCCAGCCATACTTCTAAAGGCAACTCAGAAATGAAATTCAAGCCTTCCCTACTGTCATCACCTTGTGTTTCGTATGGATTTTTTTGTGCGCAGTAAGAGAGGAATAATGTGTGAAGCATCGTCCACACTCTGGGCACTTGAAAGGTTTCTCACCTGTGTGTAAAGCTACATGATTTATAAGGTTAGTTCTAGTACTGAAACCTTTTCCACAGTCAGGACATTCAAAGGGTTTTTCTCCTGTGTGTGTCCTCTGGTGTATCACCAGGCCAGAATACCAACTGAAACATTTTCCACAGTCCAGACACTTATACGGTTTCTCCCCTGTGTGGGTCCTCTGGTGTTTCACAAGCTTGGAATTCTGACTGAAACTTTTCCCACAATCAGGACATTCAAAGGGTTTCTCTCCTCTGTGAGTTTTCAAGTGTTTCACAAAGTCGCAATTATGACTGAAACTTTTCACGCAATCTGGACACTTGTACCGTTTCTCCCGAGTGTGAATCCTCAGATGTTTAACAAGACTGGAATTCTGACTGAAAGCTTTCCCACAATCTGGACACTCATATGGCTTCTCCCCTGTGTGAGTCCTCTGGTGCATCATCAGGTTGGAATTACAGGAGAAACATTTCCCACAATCTGGACACTTGTACCTTTTCTCCCGAGTGTGAGTCTTCAGGTGTTTAACAAGATGGGAATTCTGGCTGAAACATTTCCCACAATCTGGACACTCATACGGTTTCTCCCCTGTGTGAGTCCTCTGGTGTTTCACAAGGTTGGAATTATGACTGAAAGCTTTCCCACAATATGGACAATCATAGGGTTTCTCTCCTGTATGAGTCCTCTGGTGAATCACCAGGTTGGAATTGTGACTGAAATCTTTTCCACAATCTGGACACTCATACACTTTCTCCCTTGTGTGGGTCCTCCGGTGTGTCACCAAGTGGGAATTCTGACTGAAGCCTTTCCCACAATCTGGACACTCAAAGGGTCTCTCTCCTGTGTGTGTCCTCTGGTGTGTCACCAGGTGAGAATTCCGACTGAAAGTTTTCCCACAATCAGAACAACCAAATGACTTCCCCCCCATCTCAAAGCTTATGCCACATTGAGGGCAAAGGATGGGCTTTTCTTCAGTGCGGTTCCTCTCGTGTATAATCAGGTGTGATCTGCAATCTGTACATTTCCCACAGATTGATATTTTTGGATTCTCAAGGTCCTCCCCATTGATTTCCAGATTATTTCCATTTTTCTGAATTAACAAATTATCCCATTCGACCTTTTTCTGCAGTGTTTAACTTGAGTTCCACATAGACAGGTTTTTCCAGCTCAAAATTCTCTTCCTGTTATTCTCTCTTTTGTCTGTCACCTTCCTGAGGAAGAATTTTGTGCTTTTCTGAAGGTGGCTGAAAAGACTTTCATTGCTGGCTTCATTTGCTTTCTTTTTTAATGCTGATTTGGATTCTCACTTGTCTGGAATTCTCTTCCTGGCATCCTCTTTGTCTATAAAATGGACATAAACCCTCAATTTAATGGTTGTTTATAAAGTTGCTACAGAACATGTGAAAACAGCAAGAGAGAAAAGCATGCATTATAATGAAAAAGCTAACATGCCAAAGTGCTAGTTTAACTTCTAAAAGTAACTATGATTCCTTTGACACATATAAGACTAGCTAGATCCAAGTTCAAATATCCACACAAACATTAAATTCCCTTCTGGGCTTAGGTAGATCACAAACTCTTAGCACTGCAAACTGTTATTTTCAAATGTATGAGAAAATGCTGAGAACAGATTATATAGATTTGCCACAGACACTTTTCAGAGGCACAATTGAGACTGTTTTAACAAACTGCATCCCTGTTTGGTTTGGTGGCAGCAGCACTTCAGATAGAAAGTCCATACAGAGAGTGGTAAGGACAGCTGAGAAGATTATAGAAAGCTCACATTCTGTCATTGAGGATACTGCTTCTAAGCGCTCTATGATTAGAGCTCAAAGCATTGTTAGGGACCCCACATACCCACTTCACAGTCTGTTTCTGTTGCTCCCCTCTGGGACAAGGTCTCAAAGTATTTCTAGCAGGAATACCTCATTCTATAACAGCTTTGCTCCCTACGCCTGGTTTACATCTGGTAAACTCCCAGGATTCAATTTTCTCGCCAAATACATGTATACCTCCAAACTAGACTGTGTTGTTTCATTGTGTCCTATAATATACGTGAGTATATGTGTAGTTTATGTAATTATTTTGTGATGCTTCTGTAGTGCATATTAGAGGTGATGACCCTTTGAGAAGTGTATGCAATGAAATTTCATTATAAATATATGCCGATTAATGTACCTTCAAAGTGATAATAAAGTTAGTCTAAGTCTAAAGATTTTCCTTTAATTCCTTTTTGACTGTACTCATCTCCACTATAATAGGTGTATACTACAGGCCACCCATCCAAGCAGGAGAACCCAACAAGCAGCACTGGAGCAAAATTTGGAGAGGGAAGGAATATGCTGCAACAGCTGATAAGTTTCAGCCTGTTTCTTCCCTATACACTGTGGAGGAAACCAATCAGCCCTTCTTGCTGCTGGCCTCTCCTCCGACCTGCCCTCCACTCACCTTCCAATTGCTGAAGTCCTGGGAAGAGCCGGAGAGGCGCCCTCCATGCCTCCGTCTCCCCACGGGTCAGCCGGAAGAGGCACTTCCTCTATTCTTCTCCTCAGTTTCACTTCCTCTCTAGAAATCCAGCACTGTTGGATTTGTTTCAACACCTTTAGGCTCCGTCGCTCCCTCTCCCGTTGGATGTCGGAACTTAGCAACCATCGATGCCGCTCTACTGTATTGACCCTTCCTACCGGTAGTTGCCGGGTGTTATTAATTGCATAAAGCGCCCTCTAGGGGTATAGGGCTGAAAAACACTCTGGTTTGCAAGATTTTTGATCGATTACTATATGCGCCGATAAATGGTTTTCAACAGCGCCGATCACATCGATAGCTTCACTTTGGATTATTAATCCCTAACCTGTACTTTCGTGTCTCTCAAGGATGAATTCATAGCTACTACAACTGACGCAGCGGGCTCTGTTGGTTTGTGAAACCAACATTCGCGGAGGCGGGGGACTGATAAGGTGACCAGATTTTCAGATTGGTAAACCTTTGACTGGGGGTGGGGGCTTGATTAAAAAATTTATACGGAGCAACACAAGTTTTCATACAACGCAAAAATAGTATTGTAATTTTTTTTTATTTCAACATAGCTACAATTTACAAATATAAATTGTAACTGTTGCCAAACATCAAAATTTTGATCACGTGACCATGAGGATGCTGCAACGGTCGCTAAGTGTGAAAATGGTCGCTAAGTGTGAAAAATGGTCATCAGTCACTTTTTTCAATACAGATACATGGACAAAAATACACAGACAAATAAGACACACATGTTGAAAATCCATTATGTATTTCAGCCTGAAAAATTACAGTGTCTCAAAAGTGGATATGCTCAAACTTTTAAATCCAATTTTAGAGCGGTGAAGAGAGGAGCCTCTACTGATGAAATACTTGCACTCAGAAGTTGTGGGACCTTCATCACTTGAGACTTTCAAGAAGAGATTGGACTGCCATTTGTCAGAAATGGTGTAGGGACTCCGGCTTGAGCAAGGGGGGGTGGGGGGTTGGACTAGATGACCTATAAGGTACCTTCCAGCTCTGTTCATCTGTTAAATGGTTCCCAGAGCCTCTGCCAGATTTAAAGCACTTGTTTTGCCCATGAAACTCTTCACTGGCCAAGAAAACAACACCCTCATTTTAAAAAAAAGTCACAACTCTTAACATGAAGGAAACATTTAAATCTGCGCCGAGATGGCGCAGTGGTTAGGGTGCAGTACTGCAGGCCACTTCAGCTGACTGTTATCTGCAGTTCAGCGGTTCTAATCTCACCGGCTCAAGGTTGACTCAGCCTTCCATCCTTCCGAGCTGAGTGAAATGAGGACCCAGACTGTGGGGGCAATATGCTGACTCTGTAAACCGCTTAGAGAGGACTGAAAGCCTTATGAAGCGGTATATAAGTCTAACTGCTACTGCTATAAATCTCCTAACCAGAAGAAAATTGATGAGAC
>NW_028261383.1:26393940-26401440 GCF_051295495.1 Thamnophis sirtalis | reverse complement strand
AAGGGCTTTAGCAGAAGATGTGCTTCAACTGATGAACTAGTGCTCAAAGCATATGCCAGATATATAAACTCCTAGTTTTCAAGAAAACAGCACATCTCAAAAAATCAGAATTGATTCTGAATTGAAGGAGACTTTTAAATCTCCCAACCAGCAAAGAAATTACAGGCAACACTTTTTAAAAAACCCAGCACCACTCAAACAAAATCTCCAGAGGAAAGGAAAATGCAGCAGCAGTTGACATGTTTCAGCCCTGGGTTTTTTTCTGCTATGGTAACTATCATTAACAAAAGTATGTTGGAAACACACCACAGCAGTAATAGAGGACTTTAATTGCCCTGATATCAATTGTGAGACAGGCTCTGTATCAGATGGGAGGTTGAAGAGGTTCCTGACCAATCTAGCTAACAGCTTTGTCATCCAAAAGATAGAGCAGCGAAGTAGAGATACAGCTATACTGAGAGAGCCTTAAGTCAAACTTAGTTAAATTTAGAATATTATATATAGTCATATATATGAGTAATAATGATAATAATAAATATAATCAATTTTTATTTAGAATATGTTAGAAAGATGAAATGTTATTGGATGATTTTAGGAGGATTTAATAGAATGCTATTATATAGTTTTACCATAAATTTAGGATATTTCATACAAAAGGATGTAAAAGCAATTTATAGTCAAATGAATGTTTAATAATTATAATAATTTTTATAGAATATACTGGATTGATGATATGTGAATTTGGTTAAAATGAGTTGATAATTTGTGATCTTCCATACATTTGAAAGTGAGGACTATGGAAGTGATGCACAAAAACTTTACAACCAAACGACATGCTGTACGTGATTGAAGAAGGTTCTATGTGTTATGTGTTGTCTGTCTTTGTTCAACCAAAAGAGAAAAACATTTATTTTATTTTATTTTTTTAAAACAAGAAATTATATACAAAGATTTTTGGGTTTGCGGAAATACCACCTCAAGAAAATAGAAATTAAGAGCTGGAAGAGACACCTGCAGCAATAGAAAAAGAAAGAAAGAGAGGAAATGAGGAAATGAGAGGAAAAGGAGGGAAGGAAGAGAGAAGGTGAGGAGAGGAATATGGAAGGGAGAAGGATAGAGAGTAAGAGGTAGAGAGAAGTAGGGGAGAGGTAAGGGAAGAAGGAAAGGAGAGGAGGAAAGAAGAAAGTAGAGAAGGGAGAGAGGGAGAGAAAGAAAGAGGAGAGGAGAGGAGGGAAGGAAGATAGAGAGGAGGAGAGGAAGATGGAAGAGAGAATGAAAGAGGGTAGGAAGGGGAAGAGGAGGAGGGGAGAGGTAAGGGAAGAAGGAAGGGAAAGGAGAGGAGGAAAGTAGAGAAGGGAGAGAGGGAGAGAAAGAGAGGAGAGGAGAGGAAGAGGAGGGAAGGAAGATAGAGAGGAGGAGAAGAAGATGGAAGAGAGAATGAAAAAGGGTAGGAAGGGGAAGAGGAGGAGGGGAGAGGTAAGGGAAGAAGGAAGGGAAAGGAGAGGAGGAAAGTAGAGAAGGGAGAGAGGGAGAGAAAGAGAGGAGAGGAGAGGAAGAGGAGGGAAGGAAGATAGAGAGGAGGAGAGGAAGATGGGAGAGAGAAGGAGAGAGGGTAGGAAGGGGAAGAGGAGGAGGGAAGAGGTAAGGGAAGAGAAAAGGAAAGGAGAAGAAGGTGATGTCAAAATAGGCGAGGGATGGTAAACAAAACAACCGGAATGGAATAATACAATTCTATAAATGGAATGACAAATGTATTAGAATTATGAATGTAAAAAAAAAAGGATAGTACGGTAATTATGTGAATGTATAAATAGAGAACAAAAAATAAAAAACTTTATTTTAAAAAAAAGATGTTATTTTCAAATGTAGCAGGAAATACTGAGGATACATTATATAAATATGCGCACAGAGACACCTACCAATTTAAGTATGTTAAAAGCCCAGGTGTATTTCAGATACATCAATGTCCCAGGAGTGCATACAGTCACACTTTTTGGTTTAATATTTGACAGGTGGGGCGGGGTCTTCAACGGAGGAGAGGCATCAACAGAGAAAATGGTGCACAAATCATCTGCAAGATATAATCCCATTTTGTGAATGAAACCCCAGAGTTCCTAAAAAAAAACTAACACGTCCATAAAAATCACAAAGCGTCAATCAATCCTAAACTGAAGGAGACTTTTTAAAATCTCCCAACCAGCAGAACGTTTGCAGTCACCACTTTTAAAGCGACCAGCACCACATTTGGGGAGGGAAGGATCATGCAGCAGCAGCAGCAGCAGCAGCAGCACCTGACATGTTTCAGCCTGGATTCTTCTCTGCTTCTGCATCGTGGAGGAAACCAAGCAGCCTGCTTGCTCCCGGCTTCTCCTCCGACCTGCCTTCCACTCACCTTCCAGCTGATGAAGTCCTGGGAAGAGCCTCCGTCCTCCCACGGGTCAGCCGGAAGAGGCACTTTCTCTATTCTCCTTTGTTTCACATCCTCTCTAGAAATCTAGTACTCTATTGTTTCAATACCTTTAGGCTCCGTCGCTCCCCCTCTCGTTGGATGTCTGTACTCAGCCACCATCGATGCCGCTCTACTGTATTGACCCGCTTTCTAGTCGCTGGGTGTTACTCATTTAATAGAGTGCGCCATCTAGCGATATAAGGCCGAATTACAGGCCTTGGTTCTCTGAGCTTTCTTTTTTTTCTCGCAGACGTTTCATTACGATCTAGATGACATCATCAATGCTTCCTAATTTGGGTAATGAAACGTCTGCAATAATAGAATAACAGAGTTAGAAGGGACTTTGAAGATCTTCTAGTCCAACCCCATGCTTAGGCAGGAAACCCTACACCACTTCAGACAAATGGTTATCCAATCTCTCCTTAAAACCTTCCAGTGTTGGAGCATTCACAACTTCTGGTGGCAAGTTGGTCCATTGATTACGGTAATTGTTCTAACTGTCAATAAATGTCTCCTTAGTTCTAAGTTGCTTCTCTCCTTTGCTTCTTTTCCTGCCCTCAGGTGCTTTGGAGAATAGCTTGACTCCCTCTTCTTTGTGGCATCCCCGGAGATATTGGAAGACTGCTATCATGTCCCCGTCCCCCCTAATCCTTCTTTTCATTAAATGAGACATACCCAGTTCCTGCAACCATTCTTCATATGTTTTAGCCTCCAATCCCCTAATAATCTTTTTTTTAATTTACTTTTTTAAATTTCAAAACACAACACAACACATAAAATCTTCCTTCTTTACATACTGTAGAAAGTGTATCAGTTGGTTACAAAAGGTTTTCGTGCATCTCTTCCACAGTCATCAAGCATAATTCATATTAATTCAAGTATTTTGACTCAAATATTTATACATTACCCTTATACCTCCATTTTTATTTGACTATAATTATTTAAACGTCCATCATAAAATATATCCAAATTTAATACATAACCACATACTGGCATTTCATTTAATATTTCTAAAATCCTCCAATAACACTGAATCCTTATGTCCTATTCTAGCTAAACATCCATAATATTTAAGAATAGACTTTTCTAATCCTCCTTTCCAAATCGCTGTTGGCAATTTTCATTTAGTTTCCTTATATGATACATATACATATATACATACATACATACATATATTATACGTACATACATACATACATATATGATGTATGTATATGTGTGTATATATATATAGTCATCATTATCCCTCTTTTATTTGACTATATCCCGTATCATAACATTTTACCCCTAATAATCAAAACTTAACTGTATCTAACTTAATTCTTTTTTATTAACTTTTATATATAATCCAAAAGGATTTCTAATCTTCCTTTCATGAGTACCATTCACTATTCATGATTATTACTTATCATAACACTACACATTGTCAACATTATCATTATCAATAATTTATTTAATTATATCTATTATCACTAAATTTCACTTAAGTTTAACTAGTTTTAAGTTACATTCTTCCATCTATCAGTCTGCATCTTTCCAATAACAAAACAATCTTGTATCTTCTGCCATAGTATTTTAACTCAGATATTTATACATGTTACCCTTATACCTCCATTTTCATTTGACTATAATTGTTTAAATGTCCTTCATCATAAAATATACCAAGATTTAATACATAACCACATACTGGCATTTCATTTAGTAGTAAATAATCTTGGTTGCTCTTCCCTGCACTCTTCCTAGACTCTCAACGTTTTTTTACATCGTGGTGATCAAAAAGAAAACAAGCAAGTTCTGAGAGCACCAAGGAACCCTCCATTTCAACTCTGAGCTACAAATATTCTCTTTTATTGACTTACAGGCTTCTGTCTTTTGCAGGATTTTCTACCTTCATGCCTAACCTGACATTGAATTAGAACATTTTTAGGCTCTCATTCCCCGTCCTTGACCCTTACAGCCAATGTTTCTTTTAGGTCATATTTCAGGTCTGACTTGACACCTGGCAACTGGCTGGAATGCTTTCTCTGCAGTTTCCTTGGCAAGGATTTGCCAAAGTGGTTTTCACCTTTCCTGCTTCCTAGGTCTGATAGAAAGATTGGCCAGGGAAGCCGAGATGGTTTCGTGCCTATGGCAGGACTGGAACTGTGCACTTCCCAGTCTGTAGCCTTAAGCTTCAAACACAACAAACTGGCTCTTCTTATTCCCCACAAAATCTACCCACTCATCTGTTCCTGTGGCTGGCGCTTTCAAGATCTAGTCCAACATCGTGTGTGTATGTGTGTGTGTGTGTGTGTGTGTGTGTGTGTGTGTGTGTGTGTGAGAGAGAGAGAGAGAGAGAGAGACAGACAGACAGACAGACAGACAGAGAGAGACAGACACAGACAGAGAGAGACACAGAGACACAGAGAGACACACACAGACAGATTGATAGATTGATGTGTAGATTCTATCGAGTCTAATTAATCCATTTGTTCCACTGTAAAGGAGTTATTTGTTGGGAATTTCACTTTTCCCTTTCTATCAGTTTCATTCAGAGGTGGTATTCAGCAGGTTCTGACCAGTTCTGGAGAACCGGTAGCAGAAATTTTTACTAGTTCGGAGAACTGGTAAATGCCACCTCTGACTCGGCCCGCCTCCAATCTATTCTCTGCCTCCTCAGTCCCAGTTGATTGGGAGGGAATGCAGATTTTACAGTATCCTTCCCCTGCCATACCCACCAAGCCATGTCCACAGAACCAGTAGTAAAAAAAATGAATCCCACCACTTATTTCATTGTGTCTATTTTGAATGTTTGTGTAATGGAATTCAATTATTATTCCTTTATTTCTGCTCCACAATTAATGCTTAAGCAGGGTAGAAATTCTTATTCCTCTCCTTACATGCACACCCATTACTTCTCTTTCTTCCATGTGGTGTGAAAGGGCAGATTGACATTATTCAATCTAACCTTTGCTATTTGCTTCTGTTAAAAATTGCTTGTGCTATTTTGCTATGGGTAGGAATTATTTGTTGGGAGTTAATTCTGTAACACAAGGAGGCAGTGGCTCAGTGGCTAAGGCATTGAGCTTGTCAATCAGAAAGGTCGGCAGTTCGCCTTCGGCATTTAGTCATGCCAGCCACATGGCCACAGAGACGTCTTCGGAAACCACTGGCTCTTCGGCTTTGAAACGGAAATGAGCACCGCCCCCTAGAGCCGGGAACGACTAACACATACGTGCGAGGGGAACCTTTACCTTCTAATTCTATAAACCTCACTAAGAATTGTATCTTTTCTTTGCTATCTGGTTTCTCACTCTGTTATTTGCTTCAAAGCTAGGCACATCCTTGGATATGGAACAAAATACTGTATTTTTCAGAGTATAAGGACCTTTCCCCCCCTAAAAGACGGTGAAAATTTGGGTGCATCTTATACACTGAATGTAGCCCCACCCACCCAAACCCTTTGGCCTCTGCCTCCCAGCAATTTTCCTCTTTGCAGCAAACGGGGCTGGAGGCTTCAATAAGCTATAGTACTCCCTGCAGCCTGTAACAGCTGATGGTCGGGAGAAATTGAAAGTGAAATGCTGTTTGCTCAGGGAGGCAGATTTTTATTTTCTTGTGCTAATCAGGCTGTTTGCTGCAAGGAGGTAAGTCCACAACTATAAATGCCTATAGAATGTTCAAGTGATTAGACTTATTTTTAAAAGACTGCTTTATTATTATTCTAGACAACTTTACAAAATGAAGAAGCTTTTTAAAATAAATGCTTGATCTGAAGAGGCCCAGTACTAGTTTTAAAAAGTGCTATTCTTTTAAATAGCAGAGAATAACTATACTTCCAAAAAGTGCATCAATTTTAACAGCATTTGTACAAGTATAGTTTGAAACATAACACTACAGTGTATATTGTCTGTTCTGTTTGTTGCAAGGAGGCAAATTGCTGAGAGACAGAGGCAGATATTTTTCCCTTGTTTTCCTCCCCAAAATCTAGGTGCATCTTATACTCCGGAGCATCTTATACTCCAAAAAAAATACGGTAGTTACACTGGAACATCCTGCTCCATAGATAAAACAGGGCCAGAAAAGGGGCTGTCTAGAAGCACAAGGGATACTCTGTAAGATACTAAAGCACGGACCGAGCCTGGACAAAGAATGCTCCATGGATAAGGGGGACATGGACAAGACACTGCCCACATTGGGTAACTAACTTTTGTCTCCAATTGGCTAAATGAGTTTATAAGTTCGTAGACAAACTTTACCTAGGTGTTGCTTCTCTCTTTGTGTCTTTGTTTTTCTATATACATATGGAATAAGCCTACCCAGCTCTTTTTTGTACAAAATAAACGCTGTTATATTCCAAGCCTCTTCTTGAGTCTCATTTTGGCATTCTGGTGACTCAAGTGCAGTTTTTATGTTTTGGACCTTACAGGGGTTTTGGATATATGTATGAGACACAACCCAAAAGGGGGGAAAAAATCTTTACAGAATGATCAGACGAAACATACTCTTTGCATTGAACTAACCAATCAGCCACAAACTCTTCCAAATTATTCTACTTCATTCGATCTGCGCTAATAACCCATTTTGTTCCCCAACGACATCAAATGCTGTAGCAACTGTTTGCTTTATGAAATGGTCCTCTCGAAGATCCAGATTGTTTCGAGATACTTCAAGCATTTCAGTGCCTAAAGCATACAAAAAAATGTAGTAACAGATGTGCCCAAAGATGATACTGAAACGAGAGTTAAGTAGAACAAAAAATTAAATGTAATTTGATTATTTTAAAGCTTAAAATCTTTATTACAAGTGAAAGACCAACCTAATAAACATTTCAGCCACATCCATGTCCCAGGAGTGCATACAGTCACACTTTTTGGTTTAATATTTGACGGGGGGGGGGGGGGGGGCTTCAACGGTATCAACAGATGAAATGGTGCTCACAGCACCTGCAAAATATAATCCCATTTTGTGCATGAAACCCCAGTTCCCAAAAAAACAGAACACGCCCATAAAAACCATAAAACGTCAATCAATCCTAAACTGAAGGAGACTTTTTTAAAATCTCCCAACCT